>NC_064848.1:118533422-118565643 GCF_024139225.1 Suncus etruscus | reverse complement strand
TTATTTACACTTTTCTTTCCCTATCTTCTCACCAATGATTACTATCAGGAAATGCATATAACTTATTTTTCAAAGGAATAAAAATTTTACAACTGTTAGTAAGCCATTCTCTATCACTGTACCTTTAAGCTCTGGATGGGAAGATAGTACGGCAGATAAGATATTTAATTTACAGGCAATTGCCTGAGCTTTTATCTATGGCACTGTCAGGAGCAATAACTGAGCACAGGACTAAGAGTAACCCTGAGTATCACCAGGTGTAACCCCAAAGCAAAACAAATAAATAAAAATTTAAACAATTATAGCAATTTTTAATCAGGTGAGAAATAATTAGTAAGGACTTAGAAATGCACTAGAGGATGGAAATTTAAAGAAAAACAACTATTTTCTTCTTTCTTTCCTTCTTTCCTTCTTTCTTTCTTTCTTTCTTTCTTTCTTTCTTTCTTTCTTTCTTTCTTTCTTTCTTTCTTTCTTTCTTTCTTCTTTCTCTTTCTTTCTTTCTTCTTTCTTTCTTTCTTTCTTTCTTTCTTTCTTCTTTTTTTCTTTCTTTCTTCCCTTCTTCTTTCTTTCTCTCTTTCTTTTACTTTCTTTCATTCTATTTCTTTCTTTCTTTTCTTTCTTTCTCTTTCTTTTTCTTTCTTTCTCTCTTTCTCTCTCTTTTCTTTCTTTCTATTTCTTTCTCTCTTTTTCTTTCTTTCTTTCTTTCTTTCTTTCTTTCTTTCTTTTCTTTTTCTTTCTTTCTTTCTTTCTTTCTTTTCTTTCTTTCTTTCTTTCTTTCTTTCTTCTTTCTTTCTTCTTTCTTTTCTTTCTTTCTTTCTTTTTCTTTTCTTTCTTTCTTTCTTTCTCTTTCTTTCTCTCTCTTTCTTTCTTTCTTTCTTTTCTCTCTTTTTCTTTTTTCTTTCTCTTTCTTTCTTTCTTTCTTTCTTCTTTTCTTTTCCTTCTTTCTTTTTCTTTTTCTTCTTTCTTCTTTCTTTCTTTCTTTCTTTCTTTCTTTCTTTCTTTCTTTCTTTCTTTCTTTCTTTCTTTCTTTCTTTCTTTCTTTCTTTCTTTCTTTCTTTCTTTCTTTCTTTCTTTCTTTCTTTCTTTCTTTCTTTCTTCTCTCTTTCTCTCTTTCTTTCTTTCTTCCTATTTGGGCCACACCCAGAGGTGCTCAGGGGTTACTCCTGGCTCTGTGCTCAGAAATCATTCCTGGAAGGCTCAGGAGACTATGTGGTATACCAGAGACCTCAACCCAGGCCTGTCCTGAGTTGGTCGCATTCAAGGCAAATGCTCTTCCTCTGTTCTATCATTCTTGTCCCCAATTTTTTTTTTTTGGTTTTTCAGGCCACACCCATTTGATGCTCAGGGGTTACTCCTGGCTAAGTGCTCAGAAATTGCCCCTGGCTTGGGGGGACCACATGGGACGCAGGGGGATCGAACCGCAGTCCTTCCTTGGCTAGCGCTTGCAAGGCAGACACCTTACTTCTAGCGCCACCTCGCCGGACCCCCAATTATTTTTAATACAAGTAAACTGAAGGAAATCTGGACTCAATTTCTGTGCAACATACAAGTTATAGAAACACAGATACATTACCTCAATTTTAGTATCTTGTACCAATGCATATGCTCCTTTATTTCCTAGGATTGATTTTTACCTTTTAGACACTACATCATTCAATATAAATATATAGATAGAGATATGCTTATATATCAGTTTATTTTCATGTATATCATTGGAACATTATGTATTCTGTTCTAATGCTATTTTCAACATTTAATAATGTCATGTGCAAAGAGTACAGACATTCCCAGAGAGATGAGCATCATTTAACTGCAGTTCTATTCTAGTCCTGAGGGGGGAAATATTAATTACTGTTATGGTACGAATTTTCCAGATTATAAACCATAGTCTACATTCTGTAGAGATTTATTTACTATGAACTAATAAAGCTTAAGCCTCAAGGTTCTTTAATTAGTTTTACTTTTTCAAAGGATCAGCACCTAGTTTTGACCTTGGTAATTTTGAATTTTATTGAAGAAGAATTGTGTTAATTTTAGAATCTACAAAACCTGCTTTGCCTATAATATCAAATAAATAAATGGTATTTTATAAAAATTATACAAATATTCCAATTAGAGTATAGAATATTTCTGAGGACTTTTTTTGTGGCATAGAATAATTTTGCAGTGTAGGAAACCAATGAATATATACAGGAATAAAGAGCTGGTAGTGATTCAGTCCCTAGTCAGTCTAAAAATATTTTCTAAATTTTTCATAGGCCAACACTTGAGTGTGATAAAAGTGGCTACTTTAAAAGAAAACCCTTTACAATGTCACATATAACTAAAAATCAATAGAACAGCAAAGTAAGTTGGCATATGGCTTTTAAATTGTTTATTTAGTTATAGATCATATTATGTCAAATCACACCTGACTTTAAACTACCAAATAATTCATTTACCAGTAAGGTAATAGTCTGTCAAGTCTGCAACCTGGAAACATTGGTGGGAGATAAATTAACCAATCAACTTTCTCGTTAAATGCTAGTGCTATAAGATCTGAAAGGGTGAGTGTTAATTCAAATGATGTTAAATGGTATTCATGGGATAAGTGAACTATGCCTAGCACTTTAAAAGTAACTCAGGTAGAAAAAGACTTAAGTATATTTTCTTGGGGATATTTATAAAGATACTAGAGATTTATTTCTTAGATGAGATGGATTTTCATTCAAGACATTACACTTACTGTGTATAAGAACAATTTTGTAAATCTAGTCAATAAAAGATATTTTCCATAAATTTTTCCAGAAATGAAACCCCTGAGTGTATACTAATCTCAATATTTCAGGATCATAGAGTTCTGATAGTAGGCTGTTTTTCCATATATATATATATATATATATATATATATATATATATATATATATATATATGATGAATTCACATTTAGAATCTAAGGATACTCATATATAGAATAAGGGTGCAAATTAATTACATTGCAATGATAATGTACGTACAAATATAGATCCTGCAAGTTTAAGTAAGTTCTTTACATGGTCAACATTTTCCTGTAGGAAAGCAAAATAAAACTGAGTTATGAATAAAATTAGAGTAAGTAAGCTTGGTTGGAGAATGTGAGTAGCACTACTCAATTCTAAAATGTAATTGTAAACTTTCTAGCACATTCTGGTATGATAGAGCAGAATTTCTTTTGTATTGCTTTTTAAGTTATTTGTTTGTTTTAGCTATTGTAGGGAAGATAGTGGAAAACTTCTATAAGAAACAAAGAGTACTATCTCAATTATCTAAAAAAATAAAGTGTGTGTTTTTTTTTTATTTAGTTTAGGTGGTCTTGTGATTAACAACTTTCCAGTAAAGAGAAAATTTATGTAAACCAGTTACAGTTACTGGAGCATGGTTAGAAAAAAGAATCCTAACCCTATTTCAATTTTCTCTTTATTATGCTCAAAATACATATTAAATTACAAAATGCTAGCTGCATAACTAAATACTAATGCTACTTACATACAGTGTGTGAGCGACAGTATGTAATTCTTCTGTGTATGCACTAATTTGATATGTCCTCGATCATGCAAATTGTATCCAATTTCTTAAATGTAATTTTTCTTTTACTTAACTCACTCTTTGAAATTCTGGCCCTTTAGGGCCAGAGAGATAGCTCAGATTTTCCCAGAAAAAATATTATGAACAATATTATGGGTGTATACAGAGTTTAGGTGCTGCCTTGTCCATTTAAAAAATGTCTAAAGCTTTAGTTTATTTTTTTCTTCTGATGCAGGGATAAGTAGAAATGGAGAATTCCCTTAGAAATATGTATTTTACAAAAGAATAACTCCTACTTTTTCAATATCATTGCTATATCTGCTCCTTCTCAAAACAATCAGCCTAATGCAGTCGTTAGTCTTGTCAAGGCATTTTGAAACGTTGCCTCCTTTCTTCTATAGCCATCTCCAGAAAATGTAGGACTTCCTTGCTTTGGAAAACTAAAAATCAGACTAGATTGGGTCAAGAGTTATAGCATAGCCTTGCATGCGGCCAATCAGGGACAGACCTGAGTCTGATTCCTATATAGTTTCCAGAGATGGGCAGGAGCAATTTCTGAGCTCAGAGCCAGGAATAACCCCTCAGCTCTACTGGGTGTGACCCAAAAAACAACAAAAAAATCAGATTAGACTGATCTTTCAATTTGGAAGGTGTGAGAACCCCTCTGCTTATTTTTCTTGGTTCTGATTGGCCTATGACAGGAATTTAGGAATACTATTGTACTGATAATATAGTAAATAACTAAGAATAGTGAAAAATAGGAAGAATAAGATTAGGAATCCCAAGAGTGGAATGTGAGGGCATAATATTCTGAGACCAGGTAAGAAAGAACTAGTGGCCCTATAGTAGTCAAATTCTGCAGCATGTCTTGATCAAAGTTAGACTGATCTCCACATCTAAGCTTAAGAAAAATTTTTAAAGTTCTAACTAACTTTTCTAATTAAAAACAAATATACCTTAAATACTACTGTGAAAGATTTGTAATTCACTTAGGTCACAATAAAAATTATTTAAAATAAACATATGAATATATGTGTCTCACCTGAGAAGATATCATGCTCTATCTTCCACTATTCTTTCTCCCTCTTTCCATCTCCACTCCCCTCCCTCCTTTCCTTCCTTCCTCCTTCCCTTCCTCTATTCCTTCCTTCCTCTCTTCCTTTCTTCCCCCTCCCTCCTTTTTTCCTCCTTCCTCCCTTGTTTCCATCTTTTCTTCCACTGTCTATTCTTGCCTCTTTCTTTCTCCCTTCTTTCCTTTCTTCCTTTTTATTTTCTTTATTTCTGTCCTTCCTCCCTTTCTTTCTCCCTCCCTTTTTCTCCTTCCTTCCTTTCTTCCTTGCTTTCTTTCTTCCTCGCTTTCTTTCTTCCTCGCTTTCTTCCTCCATTCCTTCCTCCCTTCCTTTCTCCCTTCCTTTAAGCCTTCCTTTCTCCCTTTCTTTCTCCCTTCCTTCCTTTTCACTTCCTTCCACCCTTCCTCCCATCCCTTTCTTCTTTTGTTCTATCTTTCCTTCCTTCCTCTATTTATCCTTCACTCCTCTCTTCCTTTCTCCATCCCCTTCCTTCCTCCCTTCCTTCTTTCCTTCCACCTTCCTTCCCCTTTCCTTCCCATCCTTATTCCCTCCCCCAATTCTGCTCACTCCTCCTCCACTTGTCCCATTTTTTTCCACCTGCATTCAATCCTTTCATTTTATCTGTCTTACTTACAATCATTGCTGGCCCCAAACATGAGTTTGGGCTCAAGACCCCAAGTTAACAAGTAGTTGACAATGGATATTGCACAGCAAAAATCTTCTTGACCTCTAATCACCTTGCTTTTTATCATAATAAAAATCATATCTATCATTTTATTTATGCAACAATACATGTTCAATGTATCCTCAATTGCAGATGCTTGCATTCAATCTTATGCATATGTATACCTTTCTTTAAAATAAATAAAATAAAAACCAACTCTAGGACTTGTGTAAGCTATTATGTTACTCTAAGAATAAAATCAGACACCCTACTTAGTTTACTGAAGCCAGTGGACAGCCTTTCCAGATTAATTATTTCTATTGTGACTAAATCCTCTCCTCTCTTCAGTTGTCCCTGTGGTTTTTAAAGGATATGTCCAAGAGATATATGTAAGAATGGCAACATGTTTTTCCTTTGACATAAAGATTGTCTTGAATTGGTTATTTTGCAAAAGAATTGACATTAGTTCAAAGGAAATTAGAAGCTGGATTAAAATTTTAAAACCAGCAAATTATTCTTAGAAGGAACTGCCCTTATCTTGTCCTAAAATAACATGTGGCCTGAACTTTTAATCATTAATCTGTGCTTATATCCAAAGCTGTAGTTGGAGTATGCCTTAGAAAACCAGCCTGAAAGGTTCTATATTGATCACTTGCATTATCATTCTGCAACTTTGCTCACCCTAAAAAGGTGTTTTTTTTGCCTATGCAAAAATACTCTTCTGTAACCAGCACACAAAATATTTACTTTAAGGACCTGGAATTTTTTTTTTTTTTTTGCTTTTTGGGGCCACACCCGTTTTATGATCAGGGGTTATTCCTGGCTAAGGGCTCTGAAATTGCCCCTGGCTTGGGGGGACCATATGGAATGCCGGGGGATCGAACTGCGGTCCTTCCTTGGCTAGCGCTTGCAAAGCAGACACCTTACCTCTAGCACCACCTCACCGGCCCTAAGGACCTGGAATTTTATCATTTCCTATTTCATGAATTCTGGCTGAATTAAGCTCTTTTCCTATATGTTACCAAGTCTTCTATGAATTGATTGGACACTTGAATATCTTTGGATGCAGGCTTTCAAGGTGACAGAATTACTAATCAGTTATATGTACGCCTATATAGCCAAGAATAGTTTAAATTTGTTTACCTTAATTTTTTTCCTTAGCAAACATTAAACATAACTTATCTCAATAAACTTACTGATTTTTATTGGCTTTATTAAATAATCTGGAAATATGACATCTTGTAAGTAGAAAGACTCCAAGGGGGTGCACAAAAATGGAAGATTTTATAGACTGTAGAGAAATAGATTAATATTAATAGTAAAAATGATCATATTACAAGGGACATACAAGAATGTTATAAAGGTTACATCACTTGTGCTGACAAGTAATTATTATTTTAAAACCATACACTGGGAAGCTGTCCTTATTGTGCTTATATTATATTTATTCATTCTTAATTTATTTAAGGACTGTGATTACAAAATCATTCAACTAAATTTCAATCATAAATTGAAATCATACACTATTCTTCACCACTGTACTTTTACCACCAACTATGTTCCAGTTTCCCTCTCTCACACTCAACCTTGCCTGACTCTGAGGCAGGCATTTTGCCTCTCTCTCTCTCTCTCTCTCTCTCTCTCTTTCTCTGTCCTTTCCTCCTATTCTATCTATCTATGTACCTATCTCTCTTTTTCCTTTTTTGACACTGTTTGAACTATTATTAATGAAGAACCACCATGCATTTCACATTTTCCCCATTTAGCTCCCAGTTCTAGTCTATCATTGCCATAGTGGAAACTTCTCTACTCAAAACTGCACTTATCACTCTTTGTGGAAAGCTTCCTACTATGGACTAGTCCTCCTGCACTTCATCTCAACTGTCTCTGAATATTATTACCATACAGTATTTTACTTTTTATACCTCACAAATGAGTAATATTAGTCTATGTTTATCCCTCTCATTCTGACTCATCTTATTCAACATAATAATTTCCACATTTATTCATATATAAGCAGATTTTATAAATTCCTTTTCCCTAATAGCTTCATAGCATTTCATTGTGTAGAAGTAAAACCATTTCTTTAATCACTCATCTTTTAGAGGGCACATGGGTTGTTTCCAGATTCTGGCTATTGTAAAGAGTGCTGAGATGAACGTAAGAATGCAGAGAGCTTTTGAGCATGGTATTTTCATATCTCTAGGAATGGTGTTGCTGGATCATATGGAAGCTCAAATTCTAGGGTTTTTTTTTTGGAAAATATTAATATTGTATTTCCAAAAGCCTGGACTAGACAACATTCTCACCAGGAATAAACAAGAGTCCCTTTTTCATCACATCTTTCCAGCACTGGTTGTTCTTTTCCCTGTGATATGTGTCAGTCTCTGTGTGTGAGATAGTATCTCATTGTTTTGATGTTCATCTTCCTGATAATTAGTGATGCGGAGTTCTTTTTCATGTACTTTTAGGCCATCTGTATTTCTGTATTTCATCTGTGAGGAAATATCTGTTCATTTCTTCTTCCCATTTTTGGATGGGGTTAGATGTTTTTGTCTTGCAAAGTTACATCAGTGCCTTGTATATCTTAGATATTACCTCCTTATCAGATGGGTATTGGATGAATAGTTTCTCCCTTTATATGAAGAGCCCTTGTATGCTACTTAATGTTTCCTTTAAAGTTTAGAAGCTTCTCAGTTTAATATAGTCCCATTCATTTATCTTTACTTCCACTTGCTTGACTAGTGATGTTTCCTCCTTGAAGATACTAATAATTTCAATATTATGGAGTGTTTTGCCTAAGTTTTACTCTATGTACTTTATGGTTTTAGCACTGATACAAAGGTATTTAATCAATTTTTATTTGACCATAGTCCATGGTGTTAAAGAGAGGTCTGATTTCACTATTTTGTATGTAGTTGACAGGTTTTTTCTATACAAATTGTTGAAGAGGTTTTCCTTGCTCCACTTTGTATATCTTGTCCCTTTATAAATAATTAATTTATTGTATTCTTGGTGTCAGTTCTTAGTCTCAGAATACTAACACCTATCTCGTTGATCTCAAGGTCTGACTTTACTCAATTATAATGCTGCTTTAATGACTGCCACTTTATAGTATAGTTTAAGTTTGGAGAAATTTATACCTCTCATCTTTTTTCCTAAGAATTACTTTATCTATTCATAGACATATATTGATCCAAAGGAATTTTAAAAGTGTGTTTGATCCAATTCTTTGAAAATTGTTATGTGTGTCCTTAGAGGGATAGAATTAAATCTGTACAATATTTTTGTGAAGTATTGCCTTTTTTCATTATTTTATCCTCCAATACTTAAACTGAACATATCCCCATTTCATGTGCCACCTTTTATTTCTTGAAATAAATTTTTTTCAGTGTTCTTTGTATAGTTTTCTTTGTCTTTCACCCTTTAGTTAAGCTAACTCCAAGATACTTGCTTTTTGAAGAAACAATTGAAAATGGATTTTTTAAACAGGTTTTTTCTACTCTTTCATTACTTTTATATAGATGAGTCATGGATTATTGAGTGTTAATTTTGTAACTGCAACATTATTATACAAATCTACATTACTATACAACTATATCAATAAATTTATATAACAATCTACTGTAATCTACTATTTTTTGATTCCTAAAATCTTAGGATTTTCTTATTTTATTGGCATGTCACCTGTAAACACTGAGAGCTTGTTTTCTTTTTTTCCTATCAGAATGTCCTTTATATATTTTTCTGGCCTGGTTTTAATGGCAAGTACTTCCAGTTCTATATTGAATATGAGTGGTGAGAGAGAATAACTTTGATAATGCTAGATCTTAGAGGAAAGACTGTTTTAGTTTTTCTCATTGAGTATAATATTTCCCATGGTCTTGTGGTAAATAACCATGATTATATTGAGAAAAGTTCCTGCAATTCCCATCTTATTGATAGGTGCTTTTTGTCTGTTGTTGTTGTTGTTTTGGTTTTGGGGTCACACCAGGTAAGCTGAGGCATTACTCCTGGCTATGTGCTCAGAGATCATTCCTGCTTGGGGGACCATATGTGAAACTGGGGATAGAACTGAGATCCATTCTCTGTCAGCCGCATACAAGGCAAATGCCCTACTACTGAACCCCTATTGATAGTTCTTTTTTTTTTATCATAAATGGGTGTTGGAATTTGTCAAATGAATTCTCTGCATCTATTGTTCTGATCATATGATTTTTCTTTTTATCAATATTGTATATTATATTGATTGACTTGTAAGTATTAAATACTTGTAAGTATTAAAATATTCTTGCATCTATAAAATGAATCTTATTATATCATAAATCTTACATTCTTGATGAGCTGTCGGATTCTATTTGCTAGTAGTTTTTTGAGGTTCTTTGCATCTGTGCTCATTAAAAATATTGATTTGTATGTTTCTTTCTTGTGATATTCCTATCTGCTTTTGGTAGAAGGTTATTTGCTTTTTTTGGCTTCATAGAAGTGTTTGGAATGTTTCTATTTCTCTAATATTCTAGAAGAGCCTAATAAGCATTGGCAGTGGGTTGTTTAAAAAGTTTACAAGAGAGCCAGAGTGATAGCACAGAGGTAAGGCATTTTTCTTACACATAGCCAACCCAGGATAGGTCTGGGTTTGATTCCTGATATTCCATATGGTCCCCTGAGCCTGCCAGGAGCGATTTCTGAGTGAAAAGTCAGGAGTAACCTCAAAGCCCCACTGAGTGTGGTCCAAAAACCAAAAACCAAACAAACAAACAAAAAAAAAACAAGAATTAACAAAAGAATCAATCAGGACCTGGGCTTATTTGGGGGGGGGGGGGTGTTAGTCTATTAACATTTCAATTTCCTCAATAGTCATAGGTATTTTTGGACATTCCAGACCATCTTGATTCAAACTTGGGAAGTTATTGGAGTCTAGGAATTTATTTGTTTTTTTTTTCAGGTTCTCTTGTTTTGTGGCATACATTCTCAAAGTAATCTTTGAATACTTTTTGAATTTCTGTAGTATGTGTAGTGACCTCCCCCTTTACATTGGTGATTTGGTTTATCTCTCTTTTTCTCTCTTTTTCTTTGTAAGTCTTGCTAATGTTTTCTTTCTTTCTTTCTTTCTTTCTTTCTTTCTTTCTTTCTTTCTTTCTTTCTTTCTTTCTTTCTTTTTTCTTTCTCTCTCTTCCTTCCTTCTTTCTTTCTTTCTTTCTTTATTTCTTTCTTCTTTCTTTCTTTCTTTCTTTTATTTTTTCTTTCTCTCCTTTCTTTCTTTTCTTTCTCTCTCTTCTTTCTTTATTCTTTCTTTCTTTCTTTCTTTCTTTCTCTCTCTTTCTCTTTCTTTCTTTCTTTCTTTCTTTCTTTCTTTCTTTCTTTCTTTCTTTCTTTCTTTCTTTCTTTCTTTCTTTCGTTTTATTTTGTTTGTTTGTTTTTGGGCCACACCCGGTAACACTCAAGGGTTACTCCTGGCTACTTGCTCAGAAATCACTTCTGGTTTGGGGGACCATAGGGGACACTGGGGAACCAAATCCAGGTCTGTCCTAGGCCAGTACACTCAAGGCTGACTCCCTATGGCTTGTGCCACCACCTCGACCTCTCTTTTATCTTTCTTGTAATTTTTTTCAAAGAACCAACTCTTGCACTTATTGGTCTGTTGGACTGGTTTTAATAATAAAAGTTATTATAATTAATAAAAGTTTATTAATTTCTGCTATAAGTTTTATTATTTCCTTGCGCTTATATACTTTCAGCTCATTTGTTGATATTTTTTCAATTTTTTTAACCTGAGCTATTGTTATTTTTGTAGGCCTTTTCTTCCTTCAAGATGAATTCTTGTAAAGCTATGCATTTTCCTCTTAATACCTTTTTGCTGTGTCTCACAAATTTTGATAAACTATGTCTTTATTCTCATTTGTTTCTAGAAATCCTTTGATTTCTCTTTTATTTCTTCTATGACCCATTATTTACTAAATACTGAGCTGTTTAATTTTCAGGTGTTGAAGTTATCTTTCCATGTCTGTTTATAATCTACTTCTATTTTTGGTGCATTATGGTAGGAGAAGAGAATTAATTTAATATCTATCCTCTTGATTTTAGATTACATTTAATAGCTAAGTAAAATGATGACCATTACAGGAATTTTATTGTTTGCTGGTGCTTATTTTTCTTCTCTTCCTTTAAAGTCTTCTGAATTTTGTCCCTCCTTGAAGCATATTTCTATCTGAGTCCTTGTATACCAATTATAATTCTTTAATTCCAGATAAACATGCTGTATTCCTGAGCTCCAGACTACTACACCATACTCAAATATATTGTCAATGTACTCAAATATATGCCAAATTCAATAGAAACTAAAAGCAATGCATCCTACCCTTCTTTGTTATCTCTACCAATAATAGTGTACAAGCATGTGGGGTGAATAAAGATTTGAGCATATAATATCTGATACACCTACTGGTGACATTAGTGAAATAGATTATTTTCTGATTCAAAGTGTTTCACTTGTCACCTTATCCTATTGTCAAAACGTTCTTATAAATATAAAGCACTTACAAGAACTTTGAAGTGGAAACAAAAAACTCAAGTGGAAAAGAACACTTTTATATGTTTACCAAATAAATCAAATTTATTTTAATGCAATAAAATATTTATTTTTATTTAATGAATTGAATGTATGTAATGTAAGAAAACTAATATTCTGACATTTTTAATGACATAATTCAACAAGGTCAGCAAGCAATTGAGATACTATTGAATAGGACATAGTTAAAATGGGGTGAATTTGTATTTTAAGTAATATTTTTAAAATATACATATTTTCTGGTATAGCTTTAAGGCCCTGCCCACCACAACTTTAAGATGAAGATGTACCTACAGAAGAAAGCACATGCATACACAGAAAGGAATGAGATAAATGACATACAATGCTCCTACTATATGAATCATTATATTATGATAAAAATTTTATTGATTTTTATACAATTTTAATATATACTTTTAGAGATAATCTTGCTTGCAGGAGGAAACTTTGAAAGATGCCTAACATGTCTGTACTCAGGATAAACTTAGCTGTTTCAAGCTAAGAAAATGCTTATTTTAGGAAACTCCAGTAATCATAAGAGTAATATCATATTAGCAATCATAAAAGGTGACTCAAGTTTTGCACAAACACTCTAGAGAGCTATCTCTTTCCTACTTGTTCTCTCTCCCTTGTTTACATTTCTCTTCTGTGAACTGAAACCTGAATCCATGTGTGCATGAATGTGCACATTTCATTCACCTCAGACAAGATTGTGTTGCCACATGGTTTCAGTTACAGGGCATAAGTGGTCTCTGAGCCTATCTTGGTGGTAGTGGCAAAGTATAACTGTGATTAACAGTTAAAAGTGACTTGGTTCAGAGCTCATATGAATGAGTGCAACTTAGAGACATGACAAATTCTCTTTAGTTTGCCACGTGGCTGAGTACCTAATTGTGTCTCATAATAGTGCATCCCTTTCCTTATGTGACTTAACTTATCAGTTAATGGAAATTCAGGTCTGCATACATTCTCTAGCTTTGGTTTTCCAATTTGTTTGAAGGTAAGTCTGGATGTAGGCTGTCGCTCCTTCTTCTTGGTCCTGTGTAAAAATAATAATAAATAAATCCTGGAACTGGCAGTAGGGTGTTTGCCTTGCACACAGCTAACCCAGGAAGGACGGTGGTTCAATTCGGGTGGTTTGATTCCCAGCATCCCATATGGTCCCCCAAGCCTGCCAGAGGCGATTTCTGAACACAGATCCTGAGTGCCGCAGATTGTGACCCAAAAATAAAACAAAACAAAAAAAAACCCTTGCTGAAATTTTTCTACTTACTGATCTGTGCTTTATTACTCATATTGCTCAATGTATAAATTAAGAGTGTTTGGTCTTAAGAAACTGGTTACAAAGTTCTTTTGAGATTATTAGTCATTGTTATTTGTCCCCTGAAATCCCACTTTTCTTGACCAGGTTTCCAATCCCTGCCAACTCTGTGAGATTTCATTGTATGTCATCTTCCTTGCCATGCATGTTGGATTGGAGGATTTTGTTTGTCCTGGCCCAGGTTGAAAGCCTGTTCTCACTCATTCTGTGGCTGTCATCTAATTGCTAACCCATCATTTTTTTGCCATGGAGCTTCCTCCTCTGTCTTTTCTCTGAAATTTCTGCATTGGGTCTAGACAGATACTAAGGCACCTTCTTTGCATATAAATGGCCAGGGTTCAATCCTCAGCATCATATATGACCTCTCACCTCTATCTGTCCTTCCAGGAGATATTCCTGAATACAGAGCCATTAGCGACTATTGGGTGTGTTCCAAATTCCCTTTGCCATCAACCCAAATATCTATATTTTGTGCATACTTTTGCAATACCTTTCTGTTTGATAGAATGTTTCCCAATTCAAATTTTTTAAATAATTTAATAAATTATTTTAGTGTCTAAATGTGTAAAATTTGTTTTATAAACATGAAGTACAATTTTAATGTTTTTAAATACATTAACAAATTTAAATATATTTTAATACATTTGAATACATTTTTTAAGTTTTGTTCTTAATCTTAATCTAATTTGACTATTTGTTCAATTTCTGAAAAAAATCAGGGACATAAAGAATTATTTCCTTTGTGCCCTGGCAATAAGGATAAAAAAACCACTTAACTTTATAAATATTCAGTTTGGTAGGTTTTCACAAAGTAAACACTCAGTAACCAGAACTCAAATCAAGAAAAGTAAGTATCATCCCCAAATATTTCTAGTTATTACATTTTCTAAAAGTAATTATAATGCCAACTTTACATAAATTTAGTACCTAAATTTTACAGTGAACATTTTATAATAATTGCTTTATCACTTATGTATTCATTTATCTGCAGATAAACCATTTCACTTTTATAAATGCATTCTAGTAGCTGATATAATTGTATTTACTTTAAAGTTCATCATGCATAGGGCCCGGAGAGATAGCACAGCGGTGTTTGCCTTGCAAGCAGCCGATCCAGGACCAAAGGTGTTTGGTTCGAATCCTGGTGTCCCATATGGTCCCCCGTGCCTGCCAGGAGCTATTTCTGAGCAGACAGCCAGGAGTAACCCCTGAGCACTGCCGGGTGTGGCCCAAAAACCAAAAAAAAAAAAAAAAAAAAAGTTCATCATGCATAGATTTATTTAGAATTTAAACAAAACCATATAACTTGAACTATCTAGTTCTGCCTCTCAAATAGAGGGGGAAATAAAGGAGGATACCAGGACCAAACAGATATATGATAAATAAGTAGTAAACTGGACACAGAGGGGACCACCTGTTCTGGCGGCTGGGGGGATAAGAGTGGGGGATATGGGAGGCAGGATGGGAATGGGGTAGGGGAGGGAGGACAAGTTTGGTGACAGGAATTCCCCTGATTCAATGTTAAAATGTACCTAAAATATTATTGTGAAAATTATTTAAACCAATATGGTCAAAATAAAAATTATATATTAAAAATGGGATGATATTAATGTCTGTAGAAAATAATGTAACTTCTTTAGAATGAAAACAATGTACCCTATGGTTTACAAATTAGACAAGTTCAGCCAGTTTGGGCTCAGAAAGAAAAAATTGTTCCTACATCACTCTTTTCAATGACCATATCATTGTTTTTTCATTATACAAAGAACCCAGATAATATTACATACCTAAAGAAAATAAAATTTTACAATTCAGAGATACTCCTAGCACTATAAATTTATTTTGTATACTTCCTTTTATTTAATAGTTTTGATCTGTTAGAGATGTATAAAAAGATAAATTATAATAATTAAATGGGTACCCATTTTTCTCAATTAAGGAAATCATAGAAACATTTTCTCAGTTCTCCATAGTTTATTCCATGTTAAAATTTGATTTTTAATGTCTTATACACATAAGAATAATTTTATTCTCATCAAAATGTGTTCTTGTACACATGAAAAAATGCTCCACATCACTAATCATCAGGGAGATGCAAATCAAAACAACGATGAGATACCACCTCAAACCACAGAGAATGGCACACATCACAAAAAATGAGAATAAACAGTGCTGACGGGGATGTGGAGAGAAAGGAACTCTTATCCACTGCTGGTGGGAATGCTCTCTAGTTCAACCTTTATGGAAAGCGATATGGAGATTCCTCCAAAAACTGGAAATCGAGCTCCCATACAATCCAGCTATACCACTCCTAGGAATATACCCTAGGAACACAAAAATACAATACAAAAACCCCTTCCTTACACCTATATTCATTGCAGCACTATTTGCCATAGCAAAACTCTGGAAACAACCAAGATACCCTTCAACAGACGAATGGCTAAAGAAACTGTGGTACATATACACAATGGAATATTATGCAGCTGTCAGGAGAGATGAAGTCATAAAATTTTCCTATACTTGGATGTACACAGAAACTATTATGCTGAGTGAAATAAGTCAGAGAGAGAGAAAAACGTAGAATGGTCTCACTCATTTATGGGTTTTAAGAAAAATGAAAGACATTCTTGCAATAATAATTTTCAGACACAAAAGAGAAAAGAGCTGGAAGTTCCAGCTCACCTCAGGAAGCTCACCACAAAGAGTGATGAGTTTAGTTAGAGAAATAACTACATTTTGAACTGTCCTAATAATGAGAATGTATGAGGGAAATGGAAAGCCTTTCTAGAGTACAGATGGGGGGTCGGGTGGGGAGGAGGGAGATTTGGGACACTGGTGATGGGAAAATTGCACTGGTGATGGGTGCTGTTCTTTACATGACTGAAACCCAAACACAATCATGTATGTAATCAAGGTGTTTAAATAAAATATATTAAAAAATGTTCTTGTTTAAAACATACTATAGTCTTTTTTTTAAATCAAAATCAGGTATGCAATTTTGTGTATTCTAAATTTGGTACTTCATTTACAGTAATTTCTAAATGTTTTGGCATATAATATTGTTCTCTTTATGATGACAATACTCATATGACAATATTCATATATCTTTGTAATTTGGGATTGTTTCTAAAGGGAGGTTTTTATACATTACAATATTATAAACTGTTAATTGAAGATAAGTTTCTCAATACAAGATTCAATTATTTTTATTTTAGGTAATTCAGGAAAGTTATTCTAGGTAATCAAGTTTTTATTTCTCCTGTTAGGTTTACTATAATAATAAAATTTATATAAATTTGGATACAAAATAGATCTGATGTTATGATTTATTCAGAAACTATTTTTTTCTGTCTATAGATCAGTTTAAAAGAGGAAATAAAACTAAAGAAAATATAAATCAGTTTCTTTGTTTATGGTTTTTTCTAATTTCCATGATAACATCATGATTTCTAAGTTGTTCATAATACAGTTGGTTCAGGCATTAAATATTCAAATATCAATCACATTGCCAGTGTGACTTTTCCTTCTTCAGTGTTCCCAAACTCCCTCCCACAGCCTTAGCCAACTCCATCCAGGCAGAAACAAATTTACTTCATATTGATTGCTATAACACAAAAGGTTAATAGAATTATCAAATCTCAAAACAATACAGGTCAATTTGAAATAATGTCATATCTCTCTATGGTGTTACTTAAGCCTTCCTTCCTTCCTTCCTTCCTTCCTTCCTTCCTTCCTTCCTTCCTTCCTTCCTTCCTTCCTTCCTTCCTTCCTTCCTTCCTTCCTTCCTTCCTTCCTTCCTTCCTTCCTCCTTCCTTCCTTCCTTCCTTCCTTCCTTCCTCCTTCCTTCCTTCCTTCCTTCCTTCCTTCCTTCCTTCCTTCCTTCCTTCCTTCCTTCCTTCCTTCCTTCCTTCCTTCCTTCCTTCCTTCCTTCCTTCCTTCCTTCCTTCCTTCCTTCCGGACTACCTGGGCCGTGGTTGGTGCTAGCTGAGCCTTCTATATTACTATTTAGGTTCACTGAGTTTGGTTGATTACTATATAACATCCCTATCAGATTTCCTGTGATACTATTTGGTAAGTTTAAGTTGCAGAGCTGGTCTGTTTCTGACAGGAGATGTTAAGTAAAGTATGGCGCTTGGCTGCTGTAGTTCATGCACAAAGGGTAAACTGCCCCCCTCACCCTACCCCATGCTTCTCTTCTGGAATGTCATAGAGTATCTAAGCCGAAGCCAGAATCTGGGGAGTATTGATGCCCATTATTTTCTTTTAGAGCTTGGTGGAGGAGCCAGGTTCTCATTCTGCTGGAAAGATGGTGGCTGTGGGGCAAGCCTGATGGGTCTTCCTAATGCAGGGATGTGTGCAGGAGGCTGAGGCTCCCATTTTACGAGGTAAGATGCAAAATTTTCAGCCCTGTAGTCTGTTCTCACGAGATAATTTAGCTGCTTATATTATTTTGTTTTAGTCTAGAAGCTGAGCAGTTTCTTTTGGAGGTTTCTGTTGTAGGGGTTTGAGGTTGGTGTTGATCTGCTGTAGTTCATGCAGAAAGGGAATCTGCCCTTTCTGAGAAGGCCACAGAGGTATCAGCTAGGGCAGGGCTACCTGTGAAGTATTGGCAGACAATCTCTTTTGAAGATTGGTGAAGAAATTGGACATTTGTCTCCTGAAATGTTGCTTTACATTCACCTCTGTGATTTATATTATCCAAGGTCTTTACTGACATATACATTGGTTAACAATTAATAGTTAATAATGATCGGTTTTTCAACCTTTGTTATGACCATATGACCAATTCTTGTAGTATAGTCAATAGTAAACTCTAATTCTGTATAAATCACCTTTTTGTTTCTATCCTCAGATATTTATTTAGTTCAATGAAATATTAATAATTTAAAATGAAACTTTATTTTATAAAGAAACTACTATATTTACCCTATATATGTGATGCTAACACCGGAAGCTTAGCTGTTTCTATTTTTCTTAAGACTATGCCATGTCCGAAGTGTGGGTGCCCCTGCTTGCAGGGACACCAATTGAGATGTGGTTATTCTTTCTTGGAGGGAGAGTGTGCAAACACAAAGACACACAGACAGACACGGAGACAGACAAAAGTGGGAAAAGGATTCTGACAGACAAAAGTGGGAAAAGGATTCCAGCCAACTCCGAATCCAATTCCAATTTATTGAAACTCAAGGCCCGGTATATATATATTTTTGTGGGCACAGTTCTGCTAGTATCTATAGAACAGGCCAGATTGTTCAAATAACAGGACCCATTAGCAAATGAGATGGAATGTGCGAATAATGAGATCTGTCTCTATCAGGTTAGGATGTACTGATAATGGAACCTATCTCCGGCAGGTGGGATATACAAATAAGGTGACCCTAAATGTTTACATTTAATTCTCGAGGCTACCTGCTTTGAGCAAAGCCACAAGGTCCTTCATTTTAACTAAGTATTCTGCCTGTTCTAAGGGTTCCCTATACCGAAGAAGATTTTAAATTATATTCAATAAAATTACTGAACTTAATTTATTGATTAATGAAAACTTGTTACTTTAAACTTTTATGTTTATAATGTTTTAGTACCCTATCAATGTATGAATCTGGTTAGTAATTAAAAAAACAAAACATTACACTATCAAGTCTAACTTATGCATCAGTAAATTTCTAAGTAAAATGAATAATCGCCCTTAATCTCTTATGGTAAATTTCTTCTATTTTATTAAGAAATTATATCATAATTGACTTCTGAATACTAGAAAAGATTTTCTATGCTTCTATAATGTGACCATATAATTTTGAGGAGGGAGAACCTGGTGGTACAGAGATTATTTCTGACTGCAATCAGAGATCACTCCTGACAGTTCATGGGGGACCATATGTGGTGTAGGAGATAAAACTTGAGTTTATTACATGGAAGAGAAAGAATTTATCCAGAGTACTATATCTCTACTCCTTGATCATAATATTTCTTGCTCTTTTCTTTTTTTCATGCTGTTACATTATTTTTGAAATATTGAGTCATCTTTGCATCCATGGAATGAATACTACTTGTTCATGATCTATGATTTTATTGATATATTGTTGGATTTGTTTTGCTAAGATTTTTGTCCATGACCTCTACCTCAAAGTTTATTATGGATAGAGTCATAAAAGTTTCTTTTAAAGTAACACATTTGCTTTGTTGTTAGGTTAAGGTCTTCATATAAGCTATTGGGAAGGATTCCAGCTTCTTTTGATATTTTAAAAAAAATTCAGAATAGGAAATGTGATGTCTTTTCT
Source organism: Suncus etruscus (assembly GCF_024139225.1). Classification (NCBI taxonomy): domain Eukaryota; kingdom Metazoa; phylum Chordata; class Mammalia; order Eulipotyphla; family Soricidae; genus Suncus; species Suncus etruscus. The sequence goes on along the minus strand of NC_064848.1, from coordinate 118,546,199 downwards.
GAAGGTTTTGTTAAGTTCACTAGTGAAACTTTCTGGAATTAGACTTTTTTCTTAAGAAAATTATTAATTACTATTTAATTTTACATGTAATTTGTCAAGTTTGTCACCTTTTGATTCAGTCTTCGCAGGTTGTGTGCTGCTTAAAATGCAATATTTTCAAACTTTCCCATTTTGAGGCTTAAAGTTGTTTACAGTTCCTTCTGATCTATATTACTAGTATGTCTAGCAATTTCTCACTTTCATTTCTGATCATATTTATTTGTGTATGAGTATAGTTTAACCTGTGACAAAGGAGTTATGATCATATATGAAGCAGATGCAAAAGAAAAAAAATAAACATAATTCTTATTTCACATGATACACAAAAGTTAATTTAAAACCTTGGGAATATAGATGTTGGGATTGAATTAAATCAATAAATTACATTGAGGTTGAAAGGAAAAACTCTATAGGCTATAGTTATAATAGGTGTCTTTAATAATTTGACTACATTACAATAGATGACAAAACCAAAAATTAAATGCAACTATATTGACTTCTATACTATTGCCACTTATGTCATCTCAATAGAAAGAAAAGTAAAGAGACATAGGCATAATTAGAAAAATTTAAGTCCAAAAATGGCAATTGAGACAAATCAAATTAAAATTTGCATACAAAAGAAACTCATGCTAACATAAAAATGGACTTTACAGAATGGGAGAAAATATTACATGATATTCATGCTATATTAAAAATAGGTTAATATCCATATTACATAAATATGCTACCAAAGCTGACTATAACAAAAACAAGAATCATCAGCTCCTGAAGAGAAAATATGATCATCCATTAGGCATATGAAAATTTGTGCTATATATGGAATAATTTGGTGGATATACTACAAATATACAATGGAATGCTACAAAGCTGTAAGAAAAAAAATGAAACTTCAGTTTGCTGAAACATGGAAGGAACTAAGGACATCAAGTTAAGTAAAATATGCCAGAGAGAGAACAAATAATAGGTGATAATAAACTGTGACATATACAAATTCTAGGCCTTTGATTTTAGCACTAATATCACTAAGCATATGGGAAATGATTATTTTCTGAGAAACATGTTTTTAATAATATCAAAGAAACATTACTTCATAAAGTCAGGTTATCTTATACATTTGTTTTTACTATACGAACATACATTAAAGGCATGTTTCCTACCATTGAGTAACATTTCTGGCATTCAATGTAGATTTTTTTTTTTTTGTTTTTTTGGGCCACACCCATTTGATGCTCAGGGGTTACTCCTGGCTAAACGCTCAAAAATTGCCCTGCTGGGGGGACCATATGGGACACTGGGGAATCGAACCGCAGTCGCGATCTTTCCTTGGCTAGCGCTTGCAAGGCAGACACTTTACCTCTAGCACCATCTCGCAGGCCCCTAGAATATTTTTTTAAATAACCATTTTCCTTTAGAATTGCTGACATTATATGATATACTTATCTTAATACTTGATTTGAAAACATTTTATTATTTTATATTTTTCAGTCTCTGTGTTTTAGATGTTTTTTGACTACCACAAGCATTTTATGTAAATTAATATATCAATCATTAATATAATTTAAATGAATTATTCCATTAGCATTGATTATAACTATATTAATATTAATATGTCCTATCAATATATTCTATTATTATATCCTAAATGGGGCCGGATGGATGTTGCAGTGGTAGTGCATTTTCCTTGCATGTAGCTGACCCAACATGGACTGTGGCTCTATCCCCTGAATTTTATATGGTCCCCCAAGCTAGGATTGATTTCTGAGTGCATAGTCAGGAGTAACTCCTGAGTGTCAGCGGATGATTTTTAGGTGGCCCAAAATCAGATAGATAGATAAGTAGATAGATAAAGATATAGATAGATAGATGATAGATAGATAGATAGATAGATAGATAGATAGATAGATAGATAGATAGATAGATAGATAGATAGATAGATAGAAAGATAGATAGATGATAGATGATAGATAGATAGATGGATAGATAGATAGATGATAGATAGATGATAGATAGATGATAGATAGATGATAGATAGATAGATAGATAGATAGATAGATAGATAGATAGATAGATAGATAGATAGATAGATAGATAGATAGATAGATAGATGATAGATAGAGATAGACAGACAGAAAGACAGAAAGACAGACAGACAGACAGACAGACAGACAGACAGACAGACAGACAGACAGACAGATAGATAGATAGATAGATAGATAGATAGATAGATAGATAGATAGATAGATAGATAGAGGGATGATAGATAGATAGATAGATAGATAGATGATAGATTCTGAATAAAGTACAGTTCTGCTTGTACTTTACAGAAGTTATTTGCTCTACATAGGTTTAGATTTCAGATTTTGTCTCCTCATCTTTAAACTGTTCTTCCAACCTAAATTCTATTGCCTATTTGGTCTGTGTAATACACTCATTACTCAGGAGAAGTTGGGATTAGAATCTCAGTTTATATCAGAGGTTAGTGCTATATCCTTTAATGATTTGATGTAGGTCTGTTTGATTCATGTGCTTTTCAGTCATTCATCTGAACTTGTATTCATTTATACACAGAAACAAAGTATTTTGTCATATCTGTATAGGATATATATGTATTGGATACTTTGTCATATCTGTATATTTGTAAAGGAAATTCATATAGCTTTTAGGGGTCTCTTTATCTGTTGACTGAACAAAAGCCAGAACTTCAATCAGAATTTTAATTGGTCTGTTGCTATTTTCTGTATGAATGCAATATTCTTGGAAGAAAATGAAAGACAAGGGGAAATACAGAGGGAGGTGGAAGGAAGGAAGGAGGAAGAAAGGAAGGAAGGGAGGGAGGGAGAAGGAAGGAAGGAAGGAAGGGAGGAGGGAGGGAGGAAGTAAGGAAGGAAGGAAGGAAGAAGGGAGGAAGGAAGGAAGGGAGGGAGGGAGGGAGGGAGGGAGGAATAAAGGAAGGGAGGGAGGGATGGAGGGGGGGAAGGAATAAAGGAAGGGAGGGAGGAATGAAGGGAGAGAGGGAGGGAGGAAGGAAGGAAGGGAGGAAGAAAAGAAGGGAGGAAGGAAGGAAAGAAGTGAGGGAGGGAGGAAGGAAGGAAGGAAGTGAGTGAGGAAGGAAGGAATGGAGGAAGGAAGGAAGGGAGGAAGGAAGGAAGGAAGAAAGGAAGGAAGGGAGAAAGGAAGGAAGGGAGGAAAGAAGATAGTAAGTAAGGAAGGGAGGGAGGAAAGAAGGAAGGAATGAAGGAAATGAGGGAGGAAAGAAGTTAGGGAGGGAGGAAGGTAGGAATGAAGGAAGGGAGGGAGAAAGGAAGGGATGAAGGAAGGAAGGGATGAAGGAAGGAAGGGAGGAACGAAGTAAGGAAGGGAGGAAGAAGGAAGGAAGGAAGGAAGGAAGGAAGGAAGGAAGGAAGAAAGAAAGAAAAGAAGGGAGGGAGGGAGGAAGGAAGGAAGGGAGGAAGGAAGGAAGGGAAATAGGAAGGGAGAAAGGAAGGGAGGGAGGAAGTAAGGAAGGAAGGAAGGAGGAAGGAATGAAGGGAGGGAGGAAAAAAGGAAGGAAGGAAGGGAGGAAGGAAGGAAGGAAAGGAGGAAGGAAGGAAGGATGGAGGGAGGAAAGAGGAAGGAAGGAAGGAAGGGAGGGAGGGAGGGAGGGAGGGAGGGAGGGAGGAAGGGAGAGAGGGAGGGAGGGAGGGAGGAAGGGAGGGAGGGAGGAGGGAAGGAATAAAGGAAGGGAGGGAGGAAGGAAGGAAGGAAGGAAGGAAGTGTGTGAGGAAGGAAGGAATGGAGGGAGGAAGGAAGGAAGGAAGGAAGAAAGAAAGGAAGGGAGGAAAGAAGATAGTAAGTAAGGAAGGGAGGGAGGAAGGAAGTGAGGGAGGAAGGAAGGAATGAAGGAAATGAGGGAGGAAAAAAGTTAGGGTGGGAGGAAGGTAGGAAGGAAGGGAGGGAGAAAGGAAGGAAGGAAGGAAGAAAAGAAGGGAGGGAGGGAGGAAGGAAGGGAGGAAGGAAGGGAGGAAGGAAGGGAGGGAGGGAGGGAGGAAGGAAGGAAGGAAGGAAGGAAGGAAGGAAGGAGGAAGGAATGAAGGGAGGGAGGAAGGAAGGAAGGGAGGAAGAAAGGAAGGGAGGAAGGAGGAAGGAGGAAGGAAGGAAGGAAGGAAGGAAGGAAGGAAGGAAGGAAGGAAGGAAGGAAGGAAGGAAGGAAGGAAGGAAGGGAGGGAGGGAGGGAGGGAGGGAGGAAGAGAGCAAGCAAGGAAAGGAGGGAGGAAGGGAGGAAGGGAGGGAGGGAGGAAGGGAGGGAGGGATGACGGAAGGGAGGGAGGAAGGAAGGAAGGGAGGAAGGAAGGAAGGAAGGAAGGAAGGAAGGAAGGAAGGAAGGGGGAAGCATGGTGTTGCATAGAGCTCTGTGTTCAAGGATCATACCTGGTTGCCTCAAATTATGGTTCCCCACATTCAAACGAACACCCTAACAGCATTTTCTTAGCAAACAATAAAGACGATTTTTCTTTTCTGAATGTTTTAAGTTGACTACCACTGTCACATACCTGATCTGTGACTAGGACTGCCTTTTTTTTAATTTATTTAAACACCTTAGTACATACATGATTGTGTTTGGGTTTCAGTCATGTAAAGAACACCACCCATCACCAGTGCAACATTCCCATCACCAATGTCCCAAGTTTCCCTTCTCCCCACCCGACCCCAGCCTGTACTCTAGACAGGCTCTCCATTTTCCTCATACATTCTTGTTATTAGGACAGTTCAAAATGTAGTTATTTCCCTAACTAAACTCATCACTCTTTGTGGTGAGCTTCCTGAGGTGAGCTGGAACTTCCAGCTCTTTTCTCTTTTGTGTCTGAAAATTATTATTACAAGGGTGTCTTTCATTTTTCTTAAAACCCATAGATGAGTGAGACCATTCTGCGTTTTTCTCTCTCTGACTTATTTCACTCAGCATAATAGATTTCGTGTACGTCCATGTATAGGAAAATTTCATGACTTCATCTCTCCTGACAGCTGCATAATATTCCATTGTGTATATGTACCACAGTTTCTTTAGCCATTCGTCTGTTGAAGGGCATCTTGGTTGTTTCCAGAGTCTTGCTATGGTAAATAGTGCTGCAATGAATATAGGTGTAAGGAAGGGGTTTTTGTATTGTATTTTTGTGTTCCTAGGGTATATTCCTAGGAGTGGTATAGCTGGATTGTATGGGAGCTCGATTTCCAGTTTTTGGAGGAATCTCCATATCGCTTTCCATAAAGGTTGAACTAGACGGCATTCCCACCAGCAGTGGATAAGAGTTCCTTTCTCTCCACATCCCCGCCAACACTGTTTATTCTCATTCTTTGTGATGTGTGCCATTCTCTGGGGTGTGATGTGGTATCTCATCGTTGTTTTGATTTGCATCTCCCTGATGATTAGTGATGTGGAACATTTTTTCATGTGTCTTTTGGCCATGTGTATTTCTTCTTTGTCAAAGTGTCTGTTCATTTCTTCTCCCCATTTTTTGATGGGGTTAGATGTTTTTTTCTTGTAAAGTTCTGTCAGTGCCTTGTATATTTTGGAGATTAGCCCCTTATCTGATGGGTATTGGGTGAATAGTTTCTCCCACTCAGTGGGTGGCTCTTGTATCCTGGGCACTATTTCCTTTGAGGTGCAGAAGCTTCTCAGCTTAATATATTCCCATCTGTTAATCTCTGCTTTCACTTGCTTGGAGGACTGCCTTTTAGATAGAGCTAAACGAAGAAAATCATAATAATCCTATTGCTCATTACCTTTAAAATCTTGTCCAGGAGCCGTTTTCATATCCTTTCACCAGAAAGACAGAAATTATCTTAGAAACTTTCTTTTCACACCAATTACATAATTCTGTTCTGAGAATACCAATAGTTAAAGTTTAAATAAAAGTTAAAATTGTTTTCTAAAGAAAACTCAATAGTTATATATTTTACTTCCATGCTTTGTTCCTGTCACCAATCATCATCAGAATTTGTAAGAGATATCTATTATATGTATGTATTTTGTTTAGTTTGAGCTGTAAACAGTGAAAAATGTGGTTTGATATTTTGCATCAAAAGGTTTTTAACTAGAATTATAAATTCAAAATTCAAAAATATAGTTGCCAACTGTATTGTTATACAAGCTGGAGCAGGGCATTAATATCAAGTGACTGATGTTGCAGGCTAAGTATACATATGGTTTAAAATCAGTTAAATTTTACTTAATGCCTATGGATACCAGTTTTAAATCAAGAATCTCTCTAATTTTGTTTCCTAATATTAATCAGAAAAATATTTTTTCTAAAATTTTTCTTTGAGACTACTTGTAAGGAGATACTGCATACTTTGTTAATAGCAATTAAATTGCTTTATAAAGATGTCCTTTTAAACAATAATTAAAACCCATGATTAACTATTTTCTCTATAAGGACATACTTTGAGAGGCAGAAAATAGTGTTTTGACATTTTTCATTTCTCTTCTTAAATTCTATTGATATTGTACTAAAAACATTAATTCCAATGCAACACCATACCTAAAGTTCAATATCCTTCTTTTTAGCTTGATGAAGAGGCTATAAAGCTTTCACCTATTCCTTTTATTTTCAGCAAGTTAATATAAAGCTGGCATCTGCTTTGTGTTGGTTTCCTTAATTTTATTTTGTTAGTGTTCACCAATGAGATTGTTTTTTTATGTCTTTCTAAGAGATTTATAAATGAATAGAGAAAAGAATGGAAAGAATTAGATGGCTAGACTGCTGAAATCCATGAGTACAATCCAGAAGCTAGAAATCCATACTCATCATGTGGGTAGCTTTTCTCCAGAGGCCTTCATCTACAAGAATCCAGTGAGTTAGAAGGGACAAAATAATCAGTTAGTCTGGTTTTAACTTTGATATCCAAATTTATATGGTGCCTAGTGAATTAAACAAGCAAATAAATCACCCTTTAAATTAAACCATTAGTATTTCCTTTTGAACTCTATTCTTGTGAAATAGAGGAACAAGTCCTGACTTTTAAATGTATGCATTTATCTTAATATCAAAGAACCTAAGACAGGTGAAGACTCATTCACCAAGGCTGTGCTTTTTATGCATATTTTTACATGTTCTTATAACTACTCTGTTTATTCAGGTGAAATAATGAAATTCAGAATTGTTTTCAAGCTAAACTACAGAAATATGTAATTTATCAGAGCTGGATAAAGAGCACATCAGGTAGGTCACATTTATCTGATCCAAGTTTGATCCCCAGGACTGAGAGTAGTGTTCACTAGCAGAATTTCAGGCATAAGCCTTGAGCAAAACTGCATGTGATCCCTTAAAATAAAATAAGTAACTCTTAATTTGAAAACCATTAAATGAATATCTAGTGGGGGTGAAGAAATAGTTGACACTACTGGAGTAATGAGAATTATAAAACATAACATTCATATTTAGGAATTTGTGGGCTTTGGGGAGATAAGCTTGTAGGTTAAAAATATGAAGCAACAAGTCACAAACTAGTATATTTTTTTAGTTGTTTTGTTTTGGGGCCACACCTAGTGATGCTAATGGTTTATTCTTGACTTTTCACTCAGAAATTATTCTTAAAGGTGCTAGGACTTGGACTAAACAGGATGCTGAGATTAGAACTCTAATCAGCTAGATAGAAAGGCCAGTGCCCTACCAGCAAAAGTATAACTTTAAATACAGAAATAGGAAACTTAAAATTGCCTCTGTCTTTTGTTTTCAAATACCATTGGAACCCAATTGTATTTTAGATTTCTATAAAGAAATTGCAGTGTTGGAATTGTAACCATTTCTAATTTTGATATTAATTTATTCATTCTCATACTATTGGTATTTATTAAATGATTTTGAACTAAATTTTCAGTTAATTATATTTAACACAGTTAAGTATATTTAACACATTTGCATGTGTTTATTTTCAACCAATTCTCTTTTAAAATATGCAAATCTTTGAGTCTAGAGAGAATACAGGGGTTTCTGTTTATGCCTTGCATGCTACCAAACCAATTCTTTGCCCAGCATCACATATGGAATCCTGAGTATAGGTAGGACTGGGCATTGCCCCAAACACTCACACCTCCATCTCAAATAATTATCATATCTTATTTGGGTTAGTCACACTCACAGTCTTGTTTTTATTTGGGGGTATAAATTGTGTTGTGCTAGGGACTTTACTCCTTTCTCTATGCTCAAAGGGTCACATAGGGTTGCTGTGGATAGAATTTGAGTATATTAGATGCAAAGCAAGTGCCTTTTCTGCTGTCCTATATCTCCCCTTCTATGGACTGTTTGAATATTTACTATTGAGTGTGGGAGTCTAAAAATATATTCATATATATTCTGGATATAAAACCCTTGTAAAGTATAGAGATTATTATTATTCCAGATAAAAACCTATTTTGTTTGTTTTGTTTGTGTTTGGGGGATATGCCTGCCTAACCTGTTTAGGCATTTAGAAGAGAGAATTTTTAAATTCTGATGAGTCTCAATATAGCATGTAAAAATATAAATGACCATGCTTTAAATTATGTTTAAGCAATTTCAACTAATTTCACACCATAAAATTGTCTTCTTTTCTATTTCCTTCCTTCCTTCCTCCCTCCCTCCCTCTCTCCCTTCCTTCCACCGTCCTTCATTCCACCGTCCTTCCTTGCTATCTTTGGTTTTCAGTTTCTTTTTTTCTTTTTTTCTCTCTTCCTATTCTTGTTTACAGGGATTATTTTGGACTATGCTCAAAAATTACTGCTAGAAGTGCTCAGAAGGCCATATGAAACTGCTCATGGTATTTCCAGGGAATTGATCTGGTTATGTTGAGTGTAAGGAATATCTTCTGTTCTATATCTCTTGCCTATAGTTTATAAAAGCTTGGTTGTTTATTTTACATTTAGGCCCATGCTCCATTTTGAGTTAATGTAGTATTAACATGGCTAGAAAAGAATTTATTTCATCTGTGTCATTTGATAATATGAATAGTATCTTTGATACAAATAATGTCTATATCAGTGTATAAAAAGGAAACATGATAGGGTATACAGGATAGTAAGAACTATCTGATAAGTAAAAGAATGAAAAATGATAATAGTGGTGGTTAACACTAGCCTTTGGAATATACTTTTCTAGCCATGTAATACATGTCAACTTTCTTTTTTATAATGATCTTCAATTGTTCCAATATCATTTCTTTAATAACTTATTCCTTCTCTTTTGGAATACTTTTGTATCTTCATCAGAAGTGATGACATTTATGATTTTATTTCTGAACTCTGTTTTGTTGTTTTGAACAATAGTTTGCTAGTCCCATAACAAGCTACCCCAATATTTGTAACTTCATCAATATTTAAGTAGTATTCTCCGTAGCAATTATTTTTTCTTCAATATTATAAATGATCATATCCTAACAAAACTGATTTTAAAAATGGTACCTTTTTTAAATTTTGGTTTCTGGGTCACACATGGTGGTGCTCAGGGGGTTACTCTTGGCTCTTCACTCAGAAAGTGTTCCAGGTAGGCTTGGGGAACCATATGGAATGCTTGGAATCAAACCTATGCAAGGCAAACACTCTATCACTGTGCCATTGCTCCGGCCCCAAGAATGGCACATTTTAATGCAAAATATTCATAGCTGCCAAGTTTAATAAAAAGAAGTTTGTATTTTTCAATCCTTTATATGGTGGTCATGCAGGTCATCATTCAACATGTATAAAAATTGCATCTGCTATCTCATTCTGTGAGAAGCAATAGTGAAGTCTGAAACTAGGAATGATTTTTACTTTGAAAAAAGTGCTGTCTTTCCTAACGATAACATGCTTGCCATATTGTTCTCTAATGAACAGATTATGTTTGAACAAACTGTAGAGCAAGATTGAAAAATGACTGATGTTAGAGAAATGGATATGTAGGTGTGGGTGTGTGAATAGAAAACGGAGTTAGAGAATCAGATCTACTTACCCAAATTCGAAAGATTCTTTATAAACTACCAACAGTTAGAAAGTGGCCAGGAAAGACACTTCTAAGGTTACAAAGGATGATGTCTGAAGACAGCTTGAATTGGACTTTTGACCTCAGAATTCAGAGAAAATTGAAGTAGAAATTTCTCTAGTTTTCAACTCTAGGTTGGTAATACTTTGCTTTAACAGCCCTAGGAAATGAAAACACTGTTCATCTGAGAGGAATGATTTCTTTGTAAGATGCTTTTCAAGTAACTTGAGGGGAAAATTCTAGTCCATTTTATTTGTAGTGTAGTCACATATGGTAAAATATTGTAAATACAAGCATATTATTTAAACTTTTTTTCCGGTTATTACCTCTATTGTTGAATATGGTTTGACACTGAAGCTCATAAACAATCCCACCAAGTGATTCTTTTCTGGCATGCAAAAGCATATATTATTGAAGCTGTTTGCCATATTTTTGCTTGTGTTTACAGGAAAAAATTCTGAAGCAATTTATTTCTATGACATTTGTTTACATAAATTGACATTATGAGGAAATTAAATTTTGGGGAACTGTGAACAAGAATTGTTAAATTTTGCTTTTCTACTCATAAATGAACAACATTTTTCTATTAGAAAGAAAGCTGACAACTCCTAGAAATATGAAGAACACTGATTCCAAAGCTTTGCAGATTATGCTAAACTCAGATGTTAAATGTATACATTTTAGTATGATGTCATAATTTACTAATATGAGTGATAAATTCTTCATCTTGTACTACAAGTCTATTCCTGTCCTGACCTTCATTATACAGTATATAAATAATTTTAGAGCAGACATTAAACATAGTCCATAGTAAATGCTTACAAATTGAAAATAAAATTTTGTAAGCAGCCAATAAAACTAGATAAGTGATAACTATTTTATTTTTATTATTCATTGTTTTATTTATTATATTGGCAGGTTTTGAACTTATTATCCAACATGAACTATTTTTCTATTTGAAATACACATTTTAATAAACAACTATTTCATGACATTTTATGTTTTCTGCCATTATAAAATTATTTTTAGACATTTCACTTTATATTTTCTTTATAGCCACACCTAGTGATGATCAGGAGTTACTCTTGGTTCTTCATTCAATAATTACACCACAGTGCTTAGGGAATCATGCTGCATGCTGGGGATAGAACCCAGGTTAGCCTTTTGAAGAGCAAGTGCACTACTTAGTGTGCAGTGTCTGCAACCCAAATTTATAGCCAATTTTTTTTTGTTTTTCGGCCACACCCATTTGATTCTCAGGGGTTACTCCTGGCTAAGCGCTCAGAAATTGCCCCTGGTTTGGGGAGACCATATGGGACGCCAGGGGATCGAACCACGGTCCTTCCTTGGCTAGCGCTTGCAAGGCAGACACCTTACCTCTAGCACCACCTCACCAGCCCCAATTTATAACCCATTTTTAAATAATATAAATGTTCTAACTTTATTGACTTTTTTGAAAAGTGATACAACCAGGATTTGCGCACAACCCCATACATCCACACAGCTTGGGATTCTTTTATTAGTTTTTAATTAAATCATCATGAGAAACAGAGTTAAAAAAAACATTGTTGATCATTGTGTTTCTATAATACAATGTTCCAACATGCATATCTTCACCAGTGTTCATTTCCTTCTACCAATTTTCCAGTCGCATCCCCACTTTTCTCTCTCTTTCTTTCTCTCTCCCTTTCCCTCTCTCCCTCCTTCCTCTCTCCATTTTTTCTTGTTTGCAGTTCTCGTTACTGAAGGGATACCTTGTATATCACTTTACTTTCAATTTCCAATGTTGTCCAGAAGAAGATTATTTCCAACTCATTTTTTCATTAGTCCTTCTTCTTTCTTAACTGTACTTCCCACACAACATTTCTATTTTGTATTTGTATTTATTTTATCGTCAGATAAGTAAAATCATTCTATGTCTGCTCTTCTCTCTCTGAGCTATTTTATTCAGCATGAAACTCTTCGTGTCTATCCATGTATAAACAAATCTCATGTTATTTCATTGTGTAGAAGTAGCATAGTTTCTTTATCCAATTATCTGTATGTTCTTGAGAATTTGGGTTGTTTCCAGATTTGTCTATTGTAAGTAGTACTTTCATTGACATAGGATTATAAATGCCCTTTCTGCATTGTTTTTGGGGTCCCAGTGTATATTCCCAAGAGCAATACTCATTGGTTATATGGGAGTTCAATTTTTAGTTTTTTGAGGAGTGTCCATAGTGTTTTCCAATATTCTAGACAGTCAATATTCCCATGAGTACTGAATTAAGAGTTCACCTCTCCCTAAATCCACCCAGCACTAGTTGTTCCTTTTCTTCTTCATATGTCTCAGATCTGTTATGTGAGATATTTTATCATTGTTTTGATTTGCATGTACCTGATGGTTAATAAAGTGGATTATTTTTCTTGTGCCTTTTGGCCATCTGTATTTTTTCTCAGGAACTGTCAGCACATATCTTCTCCCTAATTTTTTTTTGGTTGGATGATACTTTTGTTAATCTCTATCAGTGCATTATATATTTTAGATATTTACAGGCATTGGGTAAATCATTTCTTCCAATCCATGAACAAACTTTCTATTCTGTTCATCATTTCCTTTGAAGTGTGGAAGTTTAATTTAATGTAGTCTCATTTGTTTATCTTTGCTTTATCAGCTCTGTCATGAAGAATTAATTCTATGTTTTCTTCTATAAAACTTATGGTTTTAGGTCATTTTGATTTGGTCTTTGTGCATGTTTATAGAGTTTATAGTCGTCTACACCGG
>NC_064848.1:118484013-118533314 GCF_024139225.1 Suncus etruscus | reverse complement strand
TATAGAGTTCTGAATTTATTTTCCTGCATGTAGCTGACCAGTTTTTCTGGTGACTCTCAGGGGTTACTCCTGGCTATACACTCAGAAATTGCTCCAGGATTGGTGGACCATATGGGATTCTGGAGGATTGAACCATAGTCCATCTTACACTAGCGCAAGCAGGCAGATGTCTTACCTCTTGTGCCACTGGGGCTCTATCTCACGATACTCAATTCTGTCCTACTGATGAGTTTGTCTTTATTCCAAGATCATGTTGATTTTATTACTACCTCTTACTAATACAGTTTGAATATGGGGAACATGGTGCCTTCATCTTTTTGTCTGAGTATTGCTTTAGCTATTAATGACTGTTTATTGTTCCATATGATTTTCAAAAGTGTTTGGTTTATTTCATAGAAAAATGTTTAAGTATCCTTATAGGAATGGAATTCAATCTATACAATGCATTGGGAAGTATTTACATTTTAATAATATTGATCCTCCCAATTCATGAGCAGGAGATATGTTTCCATTTCTTTGAGTCCTCTTTGAATTTTGAAGTAGTTTTTATAATTTTCTAAATATATTATCATATCATCCACAAGTAGTGAGAGCTTGACTTCTTCCTATATTATGTTCTTATATGGATGTCTTTGGCATCTTTCTGTTGCCTAATTTCTATGGCAAGTTTTTCAAGTTCTATATTGAATAGAAGTGTCAGATCTTAGAGAAAATCCTTTAAATTTCCTCATCGAGTAAAATATTGGTGTCGGTTTCTGGTAAATATCTTTTACTATATAATGAAATTTCTTTCAATTTTTTATCTTTTTTATCGTAAATGGATGATATACCTTGACAGATGCTCTCTCTGCATCTATTATTATTATGGTCATATGATTTTTTTTTATATTATGCTGGATTATCTTTTGGGGTGGCCACACCCAGTGATGTTCAGGGGTTACTCCTGGCTATGTACTCAGAAATTGCTCCTGGCCCGGGGGACCATATGGGACATGGGGGATCGAACCAGTCTGTCCTAGGCTAGCACTAGAAAGGCAGACACCTTACCGCTCCATGCCACTGCTCCAGCCCTATGCTGGATTATTTTGTTTAACTTACATATGTCAAATCATCCTTCTATGTCCAAAATTAATACCAATTGGTCACAGTGTATGATTTTTTAGCTGTGTCATTGGATTCTATTTGCTAGTATGTTGTTGAAGATGTTTGCACATGCATTAATCAAAGGCAAATAGTTCAAACTTTTACCAATTATGTTACTAAGACAAATTTTGTAAAGTATTCTTTTATTATCTTCACTAAATATCATGTTTACAATTTGCCAAGATATTTTGTCATTGTATCCTATCCCCATGGCTACTTCCACAATGTCTAATCATGATCCATCTCTGCTTCTGATTTATTATTGCAGGGAAATTGTATGTCTAGAAATAGAACTGTATGCTTGCACACAATCATTTCTATAATGTACATAAATTACAAAAACTAAAACATTACATTTTGTGTAAAATATTTTTAGTTCACTAAGACATTCAAGAGGTTAAAATTCAAATAAAAATCCCCAGGCATTGCCTGGAGTAATTTGTGAGTGCAGAGTGAGAAGTATCCTCTGTGCACCTAAGATATTCCCCCAAAACAAAACTAAAATAAATAGATTATGTCTCTTAAATATTAGGGAAGTCAATATACTTTTTTATGCTACAATTTTGTGTTTTATGACTCTCGACACTTCATATATATGGAATATATGTAACAAATCAAAACAAATATCATCAAACTTTATTTTAGACCTTTATTTTTAAGGTATAAAATTACTTAAAGTTCATTATTATGGCATACTACTTTATATAAGTAAACATAATTATGTTTAATTAGGTTCTATGAGAGCCATAGTAATTTTTTATTTTCCCCATATATAAAATAGTGTTTTTATAAATAATGCAAAGTGCATTCAAATAAAATAAAATGAAGATATTTAAATTGATAACCAAAAGAGGTTAAGTTGTATTACAATGTAACATTTTCTATGACTTTGTCCACAGAAAAGCCTTATAGTTAGATAAATAAATATCTATAGTTTTTAATTCTTTTTTCCTCTTAAGTGATTTTTCTTTTTTGTTTGTTTGTTTTTCTTTTCTTTTCTTTAGTATTCAGCAATGCTCAGAGATTATTTCTGCTTCTGAATTTAGAAATCATTCCTTGCAATGCTTAGGTAACTATATTGGATAGCTATATAAGATCTATCAAACCTGGATTTTCAGAGCACAAAACAAGTCACTATCCACTGTGCTATCTCTCTGCCTCCTGCACTGTTATATTATTTTTGTTTTTATCTAAAATAACGTATTTCTGAATTTATTTTTACAAAATACTAATCGGTGCTAAAACACAGTAAAACAAGATCACAGTGAAATAAAAACCTAAAGGGGAGATTGATATTTTTAAGAATGATGGGAACTATTAGTTAAATAAGAATTAAGCAAAAGAAGGCAACATTTTTTGTTGCCATTTTCTTCAGTTGAATAAAATGTATAATTTTCCAAGAGAAAGGAATAATATGGTCTGATATTTTAAGCTATTTCTCAAGCTTATCTTCTTATATGTTATTTTTCCACAAGACATTTCTGGAGGAAGAGTCTCTGAGTGAGCTACTGTGAAAAAAATAAATATAGTATATCTTTTTTATATAAAGCTGTTCTATGCTTCCTGTTGAAATTAGGCTAAATTAGATCAATAGTAAGATGAGACTGTACACATCATTGGAGTCAACATAATAAGAAAATTTTACTATTTTTTCAGATATCTATCTATGGTAGAAATTTGGGCAACAAGAGAATAATCCTCGATATTCTGGTGATGAGCTAAAGCCTATTTAATCATGTTGCTGTCTCTAATATTCATACTTCAAACACTTGAAAAATATATGACTATTATTATATTCCATTGTTCATAAGCTTATGATGCTTATTGAAAATTCTACATATATCAGAACAATGAACACCCACAAAAAATCTTATTAGTTTAATACTATTTACTATTTATTAAGATAAAAGAATTGAATAATTAAGATTTTCAGTGACTTTATCATTGTTCTTAAACATTATTCTAAAAAATAATTCCCTAAGCTTGGAAAGGCTTCACAAAATACTATTTAGATTTAGTCCTAAGGCAGAAAACCAAAAGGTTCTTTGAAACAGAAATAATATGCAAAAACGAATCAGAATACAAGAACATTTCTAAACAACTAGCAGCAACAATAAAATCTGAGAAGTTTGAAATAATATTTGGTATTGATATGTTAAATTATTTAAAATATGCTAGTTTAAATGAACAAAAATTATACATATGTAAAAGTAAATTAATATGGTCCATAGAGGGGAAAGTTGCCACTAAACACTGTCTAGCAAATTAGATGTTGAACTAACTGAACAAGATAATAACTCTATTTTAAACCATTTTAAGCAGAATTCAAGAAATAAATTTACCTATGCCATTAGGTATTAAAAAGACTAAGAGTCATGTGTCTCCATAAGAAATATTTAAAAAGAGGTAATTCTAAATTAAAAACTTTTAAAGATAAATTCTGAAATTCAGATGCAACTGTAATAAAAGTTTCTCTGGAGGAAATTTTCAACTAAAATTTTAAAGAGTAGAATAAAAATCTGATGATAATGAAAAAAAAACAAATGAAAATGTGCAATTTTTCTTGATCTGTTGTCTCAAAAATAGAAGATGGGAACAAAGCCACAGTGGTATATTAGAAGCCATCAGGAATATCAGCTTAGAGAGCTAGAGTGGTAGTATACTTAGTAGGGTGTTTGCTGTGCCTGCTTCATTCTGGTTCAATCCCCAATACCGCATATAGTTTCTTGAGCACCATCAAGAGTGATCACTGAGCAGAGCCATGAATAAGCCTTAAGCACTGCCAGGTATAGCTCACAAAAAAAAAGAAAAGAAAAAGGAAGGAAGGAAGGAAGGAAGGAAGGAAGGAAGGAAGGAAGGAAGGAAGGAAGGAAGGAAGGAAGGAAGGAAGGAAGGAAGGAAAGGAGGAAGGAGAAGAAAGAAAGAAGAAAGGAAGAAAGAAGGAAAGAAAGAAGAAAGAAAGAAGAAAAAGAAAGAAAGAGAGAAAGAAAGAAAGAAAGAAGAAGAAAGAAAGAAAGAAGAAAAAGAAAGAAAGAAAGAAAGAAAGAAAGAAAGAAAGAAAGAAGAAAGAAAGAAAGAAAGAAGAGAAAGAAAGAAAGAAAGAAAGAAAGAAAGAAAGAAAGAAAGAAGAAAGAAAGAAAGAAAGAAAGAAAGAAAGAAAGAAAGAAAGAAAAATTGCCATTTGGAGTTAGAGAAATATGCAGCCGCCCAGATTTAACTCAGGAATAACATATGGTTCAGCATCCCAGTAGTAATCCCTGAGCACAGAGCAATGCTTTAGCCTAAGAACTACTAAGTTAGACTCCCAAGCTACCAAACTTATATGTATATTTAATATATAATATATATGCAAATCAGCTTATAAATAATGTGAGTTCCAGAGAAAGGGCAAAGAGCACCTTTTCTTTTTTGAAATATGAAATAGATAGGTATCCTACATGGCATGAGCTGTGGCTTTCATTAGAAAAGTCCATATTTAATCCTTATCATCTAATGATTTTCCAGCCACTGCTTGGTGAACACTTAACTCAGAGTACTCCTGGAACACTGGCAGATATGCCTCCAAATTCAATATTATTGTGTCTTTGAAAAGTAGGTAAGCATATGAGCAGATTATTTCTTCATAGAACATTTTTAAATAACCAAAAAAAAAAAAAAGAAAGAATGCTCTACAACATTCATTCTCAGATTTTTTTTTATCTGTGTGTGGTGCTGAGAATCAAACACAGGATCTCATATATGCAGCAAGCACTCCATATATTAGAAAAGAAGTATATGGGTGTTGAAAGAATCTAGGTAAAAAAAAAATAACCAAAAAAAAAAAAAAAGAAATAATGTTCTACAACATTTATTCTCAGATTTTTTTTTATCTGTGTGTGGTGCTGAGAATCAAACACAGGATCTCATATATGCAGCAAGCACTCCATATATTAGAAAAGAAGTATATGGGTGTTGAAAGTATCTAGGTAAAAAAAAATAACCAAAAAAAAAAAGAAATAATGTTCTACAACATTTATTCTCAGATTTTTTTTTATCTGTGTGTGGTGCTGAGAATCAAACACAGGATCTCATATATACAGCAAGCACTCCATATATTAGAAAAGAAGTATATGGGTGTTGAAAGAATCTAGGTAAAAAAAAGTCAAGTACTTATATTTGGATATATGTAACACATTAAAATGGAGATGTCAAAAAGGCACTTGAAAATGTGCATTTGGAAGCCTAGATACAGACTTGATATCTAAATTGGAGAGTTGCCATCAGGAAGTTGGCATTTAAGTACATAAGAATAGATAAATCATCACAGAGATCATGTATAAATCAGACTTGAAGGTCAAATTTGAGATCTGATTGTTAATAGCAAATGTATAAAGGAATAGAAGTTATAGCAATATGCAGACAAATATAATATGGCAATCTTGTTAGGTGAAAATTATATAATATATTGATAATGTATTCAGATAATAATCAACATATTTTTTAAATTGTTACAAGTAATCCTGATTCAAAACAAATCAGGAAAATATGGAGAAAAGAGGTAGTACAGCAGTCTATGCTTTAGCTTACACACAGCAATCCAGGTTTGATCTCTGGTACCCTTGTTCGTCTACTGAACCTTGCCAAAAGAAATCCCTTAGTGTAGAGGCATGCAGAAATAATTCTGAGCACTGGTAGATGTGGCCCCAAAACAAAACAAAACAAAAATTCAGAAAAAAAGAACAAATATATATTATCATATGACCATTTTGTCTTTATGAGATCAAGTAGACAGAGGAAAACAGAATCTATATCTTTCAAATGAGAGTATACCATTTTCTTAATCATTTTCAATATTTAAAATATATTATAAGAATAAATCCTTTAATTGTCTTCCACACAAGGACCGTTTCTTGTCATGTCTCTTAAAATGCTTTTGGAGTTTAGAGTTTATATCATATATACTTATATTACTATATAACAATACATTTGAAATTTTGAAAACTTCAATTTGATGGGAATTTTAACTCCTAAGATACAGAACTCCATAAAATCATACTTTTCTCACTTCTTGTGACTTTTTAAAATTTGTTTCAACAAGGGTTTAAAATTTCTGCTGGGAAGAAATGACTTTAGGGTTAAAGATAGGAAAGTGAAGAAAGAGAATTTTATATTATTCCCACTAAACTAGGTATCCAAAAGTAGAGAGAGTTGGGATTGAATTGCTGAGTTGAGTCTGAAGACTAAGTTTGTTATGTGATGTCTTTCTTCTCTTTCTGTCTTTGCCATGTCAATTTTAGTTGTCAAATAAAGTCAGTTCTGACTTTACCAGTAACATGTTATATACATCTACATTTTACTTCTCATCAAATCTTATTTTTCATCTGTCCTCTAATCTGGAAAAAAATTTTAGCAGGTTCTTTTTGTCCTTATTTGTAACCTTTTAAAATCTTGTTCTGAATGCTTACTGTATTTTAGTGAGACATTAAGAAAAGATCCCTGAATGAAGGCATTTCAACCTTATAGTCTTTCTGGAGGTGTTAAAAAAGAAGTGTGTGGTTAGTAATAGTGAACGCTATTAGGAGATATAAAAGGAAAGAAAGGTTTTAGAAATAGCTGTCTTTATTACCACAGTTTCACTAAACACCAATTGTCTGAACTCATCAGTCAAAAGGCACAAAGTAACTAGATGAATCAGAATACAACTGACCTGCTGCTTACAAGAGACACATTTGAATGCTCATGATAAAAAAAGATCTCAGGGCAAAACTTGGAAAACAATATGAAAAGTAGCCATACTTATCTTAGAAAACTTGACTTCAACTTTTAAAAAGTTAATGAGAGATAGACATTACGAAGCAATCAATAGTTCAATAGAACATAATAATTATTAAAATATTTATATCAAATTAAGGAATCATCAATATATATGAAATAACTACAAATGGACCCAAATAACAATATCAATAATAACACAATAACAGTAGGAGGCAAGACACACAACTGCCATTAAAGGATAAATGGAGAAGAGAGGTGAGGAGAGGAGAGGAGAGGAGAGGAGAGAAAAGAGGAGTGGAGGAGAGAGGAGAAGAGAGGAGGGAAGGGGAGGGGAGGGAAAGAAAGGAGAGGGGAGTGGAGGGGAGAGAAGGGGGAAGCAGAGAGGAGGGGTAGGGAGGGCATGGGAGAAGGATGGAGTGGACGGGAGAGGCGAATAGGAAGGGAGAATAGGAGAGGGAGAGGAGGGAGAATAGGAGAGGGAGAGGAGAGGAGAGGAGAGGAGAGGAGAGGAGAGGAGAGGAGAGGAGAGGAGAGGAGAGGAGAGGAGAGGAGAGGAGAGGAGAGGAGAGGAGAGGAGAGGAGAGAGGAGAGGAGAGGAGAGGAGAGGAGAGGAGAGGAGAGGAGAGGAGAAGAGAAGAGAGGAGAAGAGAAGAGAGAGGAGAGGAGGAGTGGAGAGGAGACGAAAGGAGAGGAGAGAAGTAAATCAGAGGAGATGAAGGGAGGGGAGAGGAAAGGAGGGAAGGGGAGAGGGAGAGAGTAGAGTAGAGAAGTGGAAAGAAGAGAAAAGGAGAGGTGGAGAGGGGAGGGGTCAAGAGGAGAGGGGAGGGGAGTGGAAGGAAAGGGAGAGGATAGGAGGGGGAGGGGAGGGAAACAGAGCAGAAGTGAGGAGGGAATAAAGAGGAGGGGAGGGAGAGGAAGGGGAAGAAGAGGGATGAGGAGAGGAGGGGAGATGAGCTGAGAGGAGGGCAGTGAAGGGAGGAGAGGAGGGAAGGGTAGAGCAGAGGGGGAAAAGAGGGGAGGGGAGGGGAGGGAAGGAAGAGAAGGGAAGCAGAGGGGAGGGGAGGGAAGTGGAAAGGAGGGGAAGGGAGGAGAGAGGAAAGGAAGGGAAAAGAGGGGAGGAGAGGAGAATGGAGGTAGGGAGGAAAAAGAGGGGTGGAGGGGAAGGGAGAGGAAGGGAAAGGAGAGGAGGGGAAGGGAAGGGAAGGGAAAAAGAGAGGAGGGGAGGGGTGGGAGGAGAGAGAAGAGGAAGGGAGGAGAGAGGAGGGGAGTGGTGGGGAGTGGAAGGGAGGAAAGAGGAGGGGAGGAGAGGAGAGAGGAGGGGAAGGGAGGAGAGAGGAGGGGAGGAGAGGAGAGGGGAGGGAAGAGAAGGGAAGGTTGGATGAGGGAAGTAGAGGGGATTTGAGGAAAGGGTTAGGGTGGGGAAGGGGAGGGAAGTGGCAAGAAGGTGTAGGAAAGGGGGAAGTAAGTGGCAGGAAGGAGTGAGAAAGGGGAGGGTGTGTGTGTACATATTAGATCATCCTGGCTTAACAGTGGAAGATTATAAGAGTCTAAGAATTTATCCATTTCTTCCAGGTTCTTATGTTTTATGGCATAGAGCTTCTCAAAGTAGTCTCTGATTACCCTTTGAATCTCTGCAATATCTGTAGTGTTCTTTCCCTTTTCATTTCTAATGTGGTTTATTAAGTTTCTCTCTCTCTCTCTCTCTCTCTCTCTCTCTCTCTCTCTCTCTCTCTCTCTCTCTCTCTCTACTTCCTTGTAAGTTTTGCTAGTGGTTTATCTATCTTGTTTATATTTTTTCCAAAACAAACATTTGCTCTTGTTGATCTTTTTGATTGTTTTTTTTTTTTATTTCCACTTCATGGGTTTTTATTTGGGGGGGGTCACACCCAGTGATGCTCAGGGTTTACTCCTGGCTATGTGCTAAGAAATCACTTCTGGCTTGGGTGACCATATGGGTCACTGGGAGCTGAGGGAGATGGAATCGTGGTCTGTCCTAGGTCAGCTGCGTGCAAGGCAAATACCCTTCTCCTGCGCCTCCACTCCAGTCCCATACACTTTATTGATTTCTGCTTTAAACTTTGTTATTTCCTTCTGCGTACCTATTTTTGGTTCCTTTTGTTGATAATTTTTAATTTTATTAGTGTGTCATTAAGCTTTATATGTAGACTCCTTCCTTTCTGATGTGTGCTTGCAGAGCTATAAATTTTCCTCTTAGTACCACTTTTGCTGTGTCCCATAAATTCTGGTAATTTGTGTCTTCATTGTCATTTTTTCCAAAGATGTTTTGATTTTTGTTTGATTGTTTCTGGGTCACACTAAACAGTGCTCAGGGGTTACTTCTGTTTCTGCACTCAAAAGTAGCTCCTGGCATGCATCGGGGATCATCTGGGATGCTGGGATTAAAACCACCATTCATCCTGGTTCGGCAGCATGCAAGGCAAATGCCCTACTGCTGTGCTATCTCTCCAGCCCTCTGACCCCATATTTAAAGTAGCCTTGATTAATACTATCTGAAATATTGTTAGTGGAATAGTTTCATATTTTACCATATCAAACTTTATGTCATACACAGGATGACCTTTTTCATCCTGCCCCTTACTAGCTCAGCTAGTTTGTAAGAGTTTTTAGTGTCTTACATGTTTTAATTTTTATGAAATAATGTAAAAATAAAATAGTTTATCCTTAGGCTTATGGCATGATTTAATAAAGATTAATCAGTTAAAATGCCTACCAGACTGCCTAGAACATAGCTTTTAATGAATGTTACCTAGTAAAATGGAAGTAGAATTTGGTAAATGGTAATAAATTTAATCATATATCATTTGTGATATGTGGTGTTTATTTTATATTTAACTTGGTCTTATTGTCTATAAAATAAGCCTCTAAACATGGACCAATGAATATGTAATAAGCTTACATTTTCCTTAAGCAGAAAGAATTCCTATGTAGGCTAAAGAAGATTTTATCATCAAAGAAAGAACTGGAAATTTTCAGTTTACCATATATCACAGTCTTTCTGACTTTATTTGTATTTAGTACAAATCTACAAATATTCCCTGAATTTCTAGAGATACTAAGTTCTAATAAAGGTGGCTTATAAGCAAACAAAAAATAATAAGATTAGTCTCAATTTTTAAAGAACTTTACAATCTAGTATTAATAAAATATATATGCAGTAATTGAACTTTAATTAAATTAAATTGTGATATTTATATTGTAGAAAACAAGATCCAGGAATAAAGTATGGGTTTATTCTATTTAAATTGATACCAATGGGGAAGGAGTTCTGAAATAGATGCTATTTGATAGAACTAGGCTAGCTTATGCACAAGCAGAAAAATTAAAGGAAAGGGATGTCTTCACAGCTAGAGAAAATATAGAATTCAAAGGTAGCACAATAATGAGAAATATCCCAGAATAAGATTGTGAAGTGTGTGTTGCAAAGTATAAGATTTAATGTCAACATTATCTTTTAACAGGAAGTGATGTTAATAAACTGAATCACATTTTTCTGAATAAAATGTTTAAGATAAAGTTATCTTAAAGTTTGCATAAAAGTTAATTGAAGATTGGAGAAATAATTTGGTATGAGAAGACAGGGAGAGGGAAATATTACCTTGTATATCATCCACCCAGGTTTGATCCTTAATACAGTATGTTGTCCCCTATGCACCATCAGGAGTGATCCTGAGTTCTAAACCAGTAGTAAACTCTGAGCACTGTTGGGTGTGGCCTCAAACAAAACAAAACAAAGATGGAGTTGAACTATCAAATATTGTTCTAATAATGTGAAAATTGTTTATAATTTGCCAACAATAAAGAAATTTACCTTTTGAAAATAATTATTAGACACAATTTAGATGTTCCAAATCCAGAAACATCAAATATGTTATAATACTTTGTTATCTTCATTTTTAGTAGGAATTATTCCTGTTGCCTGTTTTGTGAGTTAGAACCAAAAGGGATTTTGTTAGTCAAATGAAGCTAACACATTTTCATTTTTAACTAAGGGCAATTTACTTCATGCTGGTCATTTATAGTTTCTTCTCTTAATGACTGATTTAGTAAAAAAGGAAAGATTGCCTGAGGCTGCTGCTCAGCAGGTCATTAACAAGTTGTAAATGAGAGGGACATTTAAGCTATCACTTTAATCATGCCTGTGTATCTCTCTCTCCATTAATCAATTTATATATATATATATGAAGTCTTATATGCATATATATATAAACCTGATATACATAGAACATTAAATTGTATTAGATGATACTTCTTATTTAGAATATATGTTATATTCCAGTCCCCTAATGCATGTGTGGGAGACTGAGTTTTATCTGTACTACTGCATCATGACCCTGCACACCATTTGCATAGCCCTAGAGGCCTATAGTACTCCATGGAAGATGCTATTGGCTCACATAGTTCAAGCAGTATCACTTTCCTGGTCCATCTCATTTAACCATTGGGACCAGTTGGGTGAATATCTCTGGGAGTGGTCCCTGGGCTCCCTGAGATCTGCTTGGAAGATTCCAACCTTCTC
The DNA here is from genome assembly GCF_024139225.1 of Suncus etruscus. Lineage (NCBI taxonomy): Eukaryota > Metazoa > Chordata > Mammalia > Eulipotyphla > Soricidae > Suncus > Suncus etruscus. The sequence goes on along the minus strand of NC_064848.1, from coordinate 118,521,880 downwards.
AGCCCCCTCCTACAGGACACTTATTTAAAGAAAGGGCTCTCTGCTAAAGACATGATTTTAACTATTCAGAAATCCCTACCTCCATTGTCTTGTCAAAGAGGACAACAGAACTTAACATTTATAGCCCTTTCCATATAGTCAACCTGTTCAGCTGATCCTTCAATTACCTTTTCCGATGTCCTTTGTCTTGCTTACTGTTTCAAACTGATGACTGCAGTTATTTGGGTCAGGCACTAAGTTTTATGGGTCTCACATATGGATATTGTTAGTAAGTGTCTTACCTTTTTTCTTACCTTTGTCTTTTTTTCTCTTGTTTGATACACATTTGATTCTTTATATAACCACTCAAGTGTCCAAGATTATATTCTTTATATATGACTGATATATGTGCTATAGATTTTTTTCATTTCTTTTTCTATTTTGCAATTAATTTCATAGATTTTTTTTAAAATTATTAGCATTTGAACAAAAGTTTTTGTGTTCTGGGGGTAGATATTCAAAAGAGAAATTGCTGGGTTATATGGTAGCTCAATTTTTTATTTACTGATTTAACTCTATATTGTTAAATTAAAAGGTTTTTTCCATGAAGTAAGTCAGAAGCACTTATAGACAGTATATAGAAAAACTGATAAAGTGAGTGTAATATTTTATATTTTAAAGGGAAGATGCATTGATCTTTTTGGCCAGAGTATTGGTTGGAGAAGGACAGAAAAGTAAAGAAATCAGTGAAAGAAGAGAGAGACAGGAAGCGACAGGGAGTGCATGACAAAGAAGTCTGAGTACCTTGATGGTGTGAAGGAGGGATATAGCTCAGTATCACAAATCACAGAGTGTAAAACACTGAAGAAAATAGGAATTTTAACAAACTTAAAAATGTACCAGTCAAGTTTGTAGGCTGCTGTGAGAGGTTAAGATAGAGCCCTGGTAACCTGATAACGCACAAAGAGGGAAGACAGCACTTCGAATTCGTGCTGGGACACAGTGGGTCTAAAAACTTGTAAATCATAGTACTTTAATAATTTGATTATAAAAATAAAAATTATATAGGGCTGGAAGGATAGCATAGCCTTAGGGCATTTGCATTGCATGTAGTCTATCCAGGAAGGATGGTGGTTCGAATCCCAGCATTCCATATGGCCCCCTGTGCATGTCAGGAGAGACTTTTTAGTGCAGAGCCAGGAATAACCCCTGCATGCCACTGGGTGTGACTAAAAAACCATAATAAATTATTTAACTTTAAGGTAGTTTATCTATTTCTTTATGGTAACGGTTTCCTTGGTCCTATTAGAAGACATTTGATATTTACTCCAGAAGTCATGAACATAATCTCTAATGTTATTTTATATTAAATTACCTATATATATGTAGAACAGATTGTTAAGCACAGGCAAAGGCAAAAGGACTTCAATATTATTTTATAGCTATTAGTTTCAATATCATATTTATATTTCAATATGTTTCAATGTATTTTTAATATTACTTTATGTTTTTTATTTTTAAAATTAAATCATTTTTCATTAAATTAACATATTTGTATATTTAATCGTGATAATTTTTCTTAATAATTAATGATTTTTTTCTTAATAATTTTTTTCAATAGAGATCCAGACAACTTACCTGCAGTATATATTAATAAAATAATCTATTATTTTAATCTTCTGATTATAAATTCAGCACCCATATATGTGTGTAGGGTTGTGGCCTTTAAAGGTACAATAATCTGTTTATCTCTTAAAAAGTATATATTTATTTAGAAATTTAGGATATTGTCCTGGTTATGTGCTCAGGAGTAACCACTGGTGGTGCTTAGGGGACCATATGTATTGTCAGGGGTTGAAACAGAGTTTACTATATACAAAAAAGACCTTAATTCATACTATATAGCCCCAGTATGTCTAACCTATACTACTATATTTTTTTCTCTCAGAGTGCCACCCTGTGCTTGACCCTTTAAGTTTTTATGAGAATTTTCAAGTCAGTCCTTAGTTACAATATGCTTGCACATAAAGCTTATAGATATTTTTATTGAGATTATATATTTGAATCTATAAATAATTTTATAGGGTCATAATATTTTTGATATAACCAGTTCATGTGTAAAGACTGTTCTTTCATTTAATGCTAATATCACTCATAGATTTCTGGAATATATTTTTATATTTGGTATATTTTTATATTTTCACATAAGTATAATTTGATGGATTCATTTTATTGGCACATAAATATTTATTCTGTGTATTATATATAGAAATATCTATAAATTGTGTACACAGAGCTGGTATATCACAATATCTTTACTCATTGTATTCCAATAATTAATTTTAATAATAGTCAAAAACTGTGAACATATTCAATGAAAATAATGATTAAAAATTTTTTGAGCTTGCTTCTTGCTCTATTCTCAAGGATTACTCATGAATAACCTGGGGCAATCATATGTGTTACCAGAGTTTCAACCTTTGGCCACATATAAGACAAGCACCCTGAAACAAAGAATTTTTATTTATTCATTAAGATCCTTATAAATTATTTTCTGTATTCTACATGCAGAAAAGTAAAATGTTGTAAAGAACTAGTAATGGGGGCCGGAGAGGTGGAGCATTTTCTTGCTCACACTAGTCTAGGACTGACCCCAGTTTGATCCGCCGGTGTCCCATATGGTCAAGCCAGGAGCAATTTCTGAGCTCATAGCCAGCAGTAACCCCTGAGCATCACCGGGAGTGGCTGAAAACAACAACAACAACAACAACAAAATAAACAAATAAAAAGAAATAGTAATTATGTACATATTTGTCACATTTAAGAACTAGCTTTCATTTTCTCTGAATGAGTAAAAACATTTATGTAATGGTTTTTATCCATCTGCTAATATGATCTGATTGTATTCTTTTCTTTTTAGAAAAATGTGAATTAATTTTTTTCAGAAAATCAAATCAACCCAACCCTTTCATAATATTTTTATGTCTGGAAAATGTTGATGAATATGGTTTCCTAATATATATACATATGTATATGTATATGTATATGTATGTATGTATATGTATTTATTTTTAGGCCACACCCATCTGCGCTCAGGAGTTACTCCTGGCTCTCTGCTCAGACATTTCTCCTGGCAGGCACGGGGGACCATATGAGATGCAGGGATTCGAACCACCTTTGGTCCTGGGTCTGCCATTTGCAAGGCAAACGCCCTACTGCTGTGCTATCTCAATGGCCCCGGTTTCCTAAAATTTTCTTAAGGATATTTGTAATTGGTTATTCAATAAAATTGGCTTATACATTCTTGTACCAGCTTTCTCTTTTCAAGATATGTGTAATGCTTATAGAATAAATAGTTGAAGATAAAATTTTCCACAAGCAAAAAATAAAGATATGTATATCTTATTTTTGTTTTGGAAAACACAACTTACGTTGCCCAGAAGCTACACACAGCACAGAACTGAAGTCAATTCTAGTGGCACGTGGTGAACCACACCATAACAGTGATGGAAACCACATGGAAAGCACAAACTGCACCCATTGAACTTTCTCTAGAGACCCTCTTTGAATGTTTTAAGTAACAAATTAATAGCTAGAAAAATATCCAAACTATAAAAACATAAAAATAAAGAAAAACTAAGTCACAAAAATGATCAACATAATATGCTATGATTTATAGTGTTCAACAATACAATAAACCTTCATAGAGATAGTAGATGGGTAACACCATGTGCATTGCCAATACTGGTTAATCTTTCAAATCACAAAAATGGTTCCCAAAGCACCATCAGGAGTGATCCCAAAGAATGGAGCACTGCTAGATATGGTCCAACTGTCCCCATCCAAATATGAATAATTTCTGATGGAAATATATTTATTTATAAAAATATGATTAAAGTAAAAAGTCTTACATGCAGTAATAAACACTGCTGGGGATACTTTCCTTTAGGTAGAGATCAAAAAAAGTAAAATTAAGATTTTTTTTCTTGCAAATATTTAAATTAAATACTTTGTCATAAAACTGAATAGTTAATATAGCACTTTTACACATTTTTCATATCTACACCGGAAAGATTTAAAAGATAAGGTAAACAAAAATACTTTAAAGATAAAGAACTTCATTGAATGCAAAAAATAAGTTAAGCAATAAATAAAAAGTATTGTATTCATTGCTATCATAAAATAGCAAGGATAAAATCTTACACAATCACCTCCAATAAAAATGTTCTCTTTTATGTATGAGAGTTTTAAGTTAATTTTTAAAGTGTCTTGCTTATTTTTGGAATGTTATATGGCTAACTTTGCATAACTAATATGTGTAAGAGATTTAAATATTTGCTGCTAAATTAATGGGCTCACACTTAATCTAGTATTAATGGGGACTCATTCAATTGCAAATTAATGGACTAAAACCTGCATAATTAATGAAATTATTGAATTATATAATTGACAAATTTGGGAGAAATTTGTTTCTGAGGCACATGATCCAAAAATTCCAATGTATTTGAATATGGGAGCTATTCTCTTTACTTTCTAGATGTTTTTCCATGGTAACTTTCCAAAATCACATGTTCTTGGCCTTAGCTCTAGCTATAATAACAGTGTATTATAAACTGGGTAGCTTATAAACAATAGTTTGTAAGTGTCTTACATGCATGAGATCAGAATACTAGTCTGGAAGAATTCTTGTAAGAGCTGTTCAAGGTGAAGACTCATGATATTGTATCTTCATATGGCTGTGAGCAGAGAGGAAACAACTTCTTTCCATTAAGAAGTCACTGATGCCTGTAATGAGGACTATACTCTCACTACCTCATTTACTAAACTACCTCCTCAAATGCCCCACTTCATAACATAAAATGATTGATGCCTTTTGAAATATGAAAGTTTGTATATTTTCTGATATATTCCTAAGTGGTCAGAGATAAAATAATAATAACAAATAATGTTACAATATCAAAATCAAAATTATATAAGCTCTCTTTGACATTAATAACACAATTTCTTTTGCTTTGGGTACAAACTTGTCTGTGCTAAAGCTTATTGCTATTTCTGTTCTCTGGGATGATTCCTGCTGTTTCTAGAATGGCCAAATGCAATACCAGGAATTAAACAAGGTTGACCATATGCAGGACAAGTGCCTAACTACTATCTTCCCTGTCCCAATAACACATTATTTTTAATGTCCAATATTCTGATAGGAGTTAATCCCCTTTGGAAACTTTGCATATCTGTTTGCCCTACACCTAATGTAAATGTTTTCTTAAGATCTGAATCAAAATATTGAACAATGTGGAACAGATGCATCATTAAAATTTCTTTATATAAAAACAAACAAATACACTTAAATCACATCTAACAGTTTAATGTTGCAAATGTGAATTAGGTCCTTCTTTTATTGGTAATTAGAATGTAGAACAGATGGTGAAGACTTTGGCAAAAAGTGATAATATCCTTAAATGAATAGGTTGTCAACTGATTATTCACAAAACAAGAATCGTATTCTCATAATCCAATGACTGTTTTAAAGGTTAGGAAATATGAAATGTGTTTTAATTATGAAGATATGTTATTTTATAAGCAGGTAAAAGCTTCATGATGATATGAGTCCTTGATTCTTTGTTAGTTTTTACTAAACTGAGAATGACTTTAATCACTTGACATAAGTATTTGAAGAAATTCCTTTATTGTTGTCAGCAAACCATTGCAATGCTTTACCCTATATTCCTCCTCCCCTCCATCCATTTTTGGATTTCTTCTAAAATACTCTTTCTTGGGTGCACCAGATGAACCCTAATGACACTAGGAGTATTAAAGTGCTCATCAAGAGCCATTTTAATTTATTTTGCTTAGATTTGCTGACTACCCAGATACAAAAATAGCAGATGAACCCTAATGACACTAGGAGTACTAAAGTGCTCATCAAGAGCCATTTTAATTTATTTTGCTTAGATTTGCTGACTACTCAGATACAAAAATAGCAGATTAATGAGGAAGAAAAGAGAGTCAGGGATGGCGCCTACCTGTAACCAAAAGTATATTTTATAGTTCTAAAAGTACCTGTTAGACTTCTAAGTGTTTAAAACCATGTACTATTATTAGAAAATATTCTTCAAAGTTTATAGTTAAGAAGGTCTCTACTTAATGTTCATTTTGACAACGAATATCAAATTGAGGAATACAAAGATTTAGAGCAGGAAATTTTAAGCATTCTTATATTTTATTTATATATATATATATATTTATATATATTTAATCTTATAACACCATTTGAATTCAATAATATTTAAAGACATTGGAAATACCTATATATAAAGGCAACTTAAATTATAAAATATTTTCTTTTCTTTTTATTTTATTTAAACACCTTGATTACATACATGATTGTGTTTGGGTTTCAGTCATAAAAGGAACAACACCCATCACCAGTGCAACATTCCCATCACCCAAGTCCCAAATCTCCCTCCTCCCCACCCAACCCCTGCCTGTACTCTAAACAGGCTCTACATTTCTCTCATACATTCTTAATATTAGGACAGTTCAAAATGTAGTTATTTCTCTAACTAAACTCATCACTCTTTGTGGTGAGCTTCCTGAGGTGAGCTGGAACTTCCCGCTCTTTTCTCTTTTGTGTCTGAAATTTACTATTGCAAGAATGTCTTTCATTTTTCTTAAAACCCATAGATGAGTGAGACCATTCTGCATTTCTCTCTCTCTCTCTGACTTATTTCACTTAGCATAATAAATTCTGTGTACATCCATGTATAGGAAAATTTCATGACTTCATCCCTCCTGACAGCTGCATAATATTCCATTGTGTATATGTACCACAGTTTCTTTAGCCATTCGTCTGTTGAAGGGCATCTTGGTTGTTTCCAGAGTCTTGCTATGGTAAATAGTGCTGCAATGAATATAGGTGTAAGGAAGGAATTTTTCTATTGTATTTTTTTGTTCTTAGGGTATATTCCTAGGAGTGGTATAGCTGGATCGTATAGGAGCTCGATTTCCAGTTTTTGGAGGAATCTCCATATCGCTTTCCATAAAGGTTGAACTAGACGGCATTTCCACCAGCAGTGGATAAGGGTTTCTTTCTCTCCACATCCCCTCCAGCACTGTTTGTTCTCATTTTTTGTGATGTGTGCCATTCTCTGTGGTGTGAGGTGGTATCTCATTGTTGTTTTGATTTGCATCTCTCTGATGATTAGTGATGTGGAGCATTTCTTCATGTGTCTTTTGGCCATTTGTATTTCTTCTTTGTCAAAGTGTCTGTTCATTTCTTCTCCCCATTTTTTGATGGGATTAGATGTTTTTTTCTTGTAAATTTCTGTCAGTGCCTTGTATATTTTGGAGATTAGCCCCTTGTCTGATGGGTATTGGGTGAATAGATTCTCCCACTCAGTGGGTGGCTCTTGTATCCTGGGCACTATTTCCTTTGAGGTGCAGAAGCTTCTCAACTTAATATATTCCCATCTGTTATTCTCTGTTTTCACTTGCTTGGAGAGTGCAGTTTCCTCCTTGAAGTTGCCTGAAGTCTCAATGTCCTGGAGAGTTTTTGCCTATGTGTTGTTCTATATATCTTATGGTTTGGGGTGGGATATCGAGGTCTTTAATCCATTTGGATTTTACCTTCGTACATGATGTTAGCTGGGGGTCTAAGTTCAATTTTTTGCAAGTGGCTAGCCAGTTGTGCCAACACCACTTGTTGAAGAGGCTTTCCTTGCTCCATTTAGGATTTCCTGCTCCTTTATCAAAAATTAGGTGATTTATGTCTGGGGAACATTTTCTGAGTATTCAAGCCTATTCCACTGATCTGAGGGTCTGTCCTTATTCCAATACCATGCCGTTTTGATAACTATTGCTTTGTACTAAAGTTTAAAGTTGGGGAAAGTAATTCCTCCCATATTCTTTTTCCCAATGATTACTTTAGCTATTCTAGGGTGTTTGTTGTTCCAAACAAATTTCAAAAGTGCCTGATCTACCTCTTTGAAGAATGTCATAGGTATCTTTAGAGGGATAGCGTTGAATCTGTATAACGCCTTGGGGAGTATTGCCATTTTGATTATGTTAATCCTGCCAATCCATGAGCAGGGTATGTGTTTCCATTTCCGCGTGTCCTCTCTTATTTCTTGGAGCAGAGTTTTATAGTTTTCTTTGTATAGGTCTTTCACATTTTTAGTCAAGTTGATTCCAAGATATTTGAGTTTGTGTGGCACTATTGTGAATGGGGTTGTTTTCTTAATGTCCATTTCTTCCTTATTACTATTGGTATATAGAAAGGCCATTGATTTTTGTGTGTTAATTTTGTAGCCTGCCACCTTGCTATATGAGTCTATTGTTTCTAGAAGCTTTTTGGTAGAGTCTTTAGGGTTTTCTAAGTAGAGCATCATGTCATCTGCAAACAGTGAGAGCTTGACTTCTTCCTTTCCTATCTGGATTCCCTTGATATCCTTTTCTTGCCTAATCGCTATAGCAAGTACTTCCAGTGCTATGTTGAATAGGAGTGGTGAGAGAGGACAGCCTTGTCTTGTGCCAGAATTTAGAGGGAAGGCTTTTAGTTTTTCTCCATTGAGGATTTGCCACTGGCTTGTGGTAGATGGCCTTAACTATATTGAGAAAAGTTCCTTCCATTCCCATCTTGCTGAGAGTTTTGATCAAGAATGGGTGTTGGACCTTGTCAAATGCTTTCTCTGCATCTATTGATATAATCATGTGGTTTTTATATTTCTTGTTGTTGATGTTGTGTATTATGTTGATAGACTTACAGATGTTAAACCATCCTTGCATTCCTGGGATGAAACCTACTTGATCGTAGTGGATGATATTCTTAATGAGGTATTGAATCCTATTTGCCAGGATTTTGTTGAGGATCTTTGCATCTGCATTCATCAGCGATATTGGTCTGTAATTTTCTTTTTTCGTAGCATCTCTGTCTGGTTTAGGTATCAAGGTGATGTTGGCTTCATAAAAGCTATTTGGGAGTGTTTCCACTTGTTCAATTTCATGAAATAGTCTTGCCAGGATTGGTAGTAGTTCCTCTTGGAAAGTTTGATAGAATTCATTAGTGAATCCATCTGGGCCTGAGCTTTGTTTTTGGGCAGACTTTTGATTACCATTTTTATTTCATCAATGGTGATGGGGGTGTTAAGATATGCTACATCCTCTTCTTTCAACCGTGGAAGATTATAAGAGTCCAAGAATTTATCCATTTCTTCCAGGTTTTCATTTTTAGTGGCATAGAGTTTTTCAAAGTAGTTTCTGATTACCCTTTGAATCTCTGTCATATCAGTAGTGATCTCTCCTTTTTCATTCCTAATACGAGTTATTAAGTTTCTCACTCTCTCTTTCTTTGTTAGGTTTGCCAGTGGTCTATCAATCTTGTTTATTTTTTCGAAGAACCATCTTCTGCTTTCGTTGATCTTTCGGATTGTTTTTTGGGTTTCCACTTCGTTAATTTCTGCTCTCAGCTTTATTATTTCCTTCTGTCTTCCTATTTTTGGGTCCTTTTGTTGAGTACTTTCTAGTTCTATTAGCTGTGTCATTAAGCTACTCAGGTAAGCTCCTTCTTCCTTCCTGATGTGTGCTTGCAAAGCTATAAATTTTCCTCTCAGTACTGCTTTTGCTGTGTCCCATAAGTTCTGATAGTTTGTGTCTTTATTGTCATTTGTTTCCAGGAATCTTTTGATTTCCTGCTTGATTTCATCTCGGACCCACCGGTTATTGAGTATGAGGCTGTTTAACTTCCAGGTGTTAAAGTTTTTCTTCTGAGTCCCTTTGGAATTCACAAATAATTTCAGAGCCTTGTGGTCAGCTAAGGTAGTCTGCAAAATTTCTATCCTCTTGATATTATGGAGGTATGTTTTATGTGCCAGCATGTAGTCTATCCTGGAGAATGTCCCATGTACATTGGAGAAGAATGTGTATCCAGGTTTCTGGGGATGGAGTGTCCTATATATATCCACTAGGCCTCTTTCTTCCATTTCTCTCCTCAGGTCTAGTATATTCTTGTTGGGTTTCAGTCTGGTTGACCTATCCAGTGTTGACAAAGCAGTGTTGAGGTCCCCCACAATTATTTTGTTGTTATTGATATTGTTTTTCAGATTTGTCAACAGTTGTTTTAAATATTTTGCTGGCCCCTCATTTGGTGCATATATGTTTAGGAGAGTTATTTCTTCCTGCTCTACATACCCCTTGATTAATATAAAATGTCCATCTTTGTCCCTTACAACCTTCCTGAGTATAAAGTTTGCATTATCTGATATTAGTATGGCCACTCCAGCTTTTTTATGGGTGTTGTTTGCTTGGATAACTTTTCTCCAGCCTTTTATTTTGAGTCTATGTTTGTTCTGACTATTCAGGTGCGTTTCTTGTAGGCAGCAGAAGGTTGGATTGAGTTTTTTGATCCATTTAGCCACTCTGTGTCTCTTAACTGGTGCATTTAGTCCATTGACGTTGAGAGAAAGAATTGTCCTGGGATTTAATGCCATCTTTATATCGAAATTTGGTGTGTCTTTTGGTCAGTCTTGTCTTAGATTAGGTCTTTCAGTTTTTCTTTTAAGACTGGTTTTGAGTCTGTAAAGTTTCTGAGCTGTTTTTTGTCTGTGAAACCATGTATTCTTCCTTCAAACCGGAAAGTGAGTTTTGCTGGGTACAGTATTCTAGGTGAAGCATTAATTTCATTCAGTCATGTCACAATATCCCACCACTGCTTTCTGGCATTGAGTGTTTCTGGTGACAGTTCTGCTGTAAATCTCAAGGATGCTTGCTTGAATGTAATTTCCCCTTTTGATCTTGCTGTTTTCAGAATTCTGTCTCTATCTGTGGGATTTGTCATTGTGATTAGGATGTGTCTTGGGGTGGTTTTTCTTGGGTCTATTTTGGTTGGTACTCTTCGAGTATGTAGGATTTGATCACATATATTCTTTAGCTCTGGGAGTTTCTCTTTAATGATGTTCTTGACCATTGATTCTTTTTTTTAAATAATGCAATGTATTGTATATAATAATATATTGTATATACATTGTATTCCATTATTGAATAACAATATTTTTTTCTTAACACCACACGTCACCAGTGCAACATTCCCATCACCAATGTCCTAAGTCTCCCTCCTCCCCACCCGACCCCCGCCTGTACTCTAAAAAGGTTCTCAATTTCCCTCATACATTCTCATTATTAGGACAGTTCAAAATGTAGTTATTTATCCAACTAAACTCATCACTCTTTGTGATGAGCTTCCTGAGGTGAGCTGGAACTTCCAGCTCTTTTCTCTTTTGTGTCTGAAAGTTATTATTGCAAGAATGTCTTTCATTTTTCTTAAAACCCATAAATGTGTGAGACCATTCTGCGTTTTTCTCTCTCTCTCTGACTTATTTCACTCAGCATAATAGATTCCGTGTACATCCATGTATAGGAAAATTTCATGACTTCATCTCTCCTGACAGCTGCATAATATTCCATTGTGTATATGTACCACAGTTTCTTTAGCCATTCGTCTGTTGAAGGGCATCTTGGTTGTTTCCAGAGTCTTGCTATGGTAAATAGTGCTGCAATGAATATAGGTGTAAGGAAGGGGTTTTTGTATTGTATTTTTGTGTTCCTAGGGTATATTCCTAGGAGTGGTATAGCTGGATCGTATGGGAGCTCGATTTCCAGTTTTTGGAGGAATCTCCATATCGCTTTCCATAAAGGTTGAACTAGACGGCATTCCCACCAGCAGTGGATAAGGGTTCCTTTCTCCCCACATCCCCGCCAACACTGTTTATTCTCATTCTTTGTGATGTGTGCCATTCTCTGTGGTGTGAGGTGGTATCTCATCGTTGTGTTGATTTGCATCTCCCTGATGATTAGTGATGTGGAGCATTTCTTCATGTGTCTTTTGGCCATCTATATTTCTTCTTTGTCAAAGTGTCTGTTCATTTCTTCTCCCCATTTTTTAATGGGATTAGATGTTTTTTTCTTGTGAAGTTCTGTCAGTGCCTTGTATATTTTGGAGATTAGCCCCTTATCTGATGGGTATTGGGTGAATAGTTTCTCCCACTCAGTGGGTGGCTCTTGTATCTTGGGCACTATTTCCTTTGAGGTGCAGAAGCTTCTCAGCTTAATATATTCCCACCTGTTAATTTCTGCTTTCACTTGCTTGGAGAGTGCTGTTTCTTCCTTAAAGATGCCTTTAGCCTCAATGTCCTAGAGTGTTTTACCTACGTATTGTTCTATATATCTTATGGTTTTGGGGCTGATATCGAGGTCTTTAATCCATTTGGATTTTACCTTCGTACATGATGTTAGCTGGGGGTCTAAGTTTAATTTTTTGCAAGTGGCTACCCAGTTGTGCCAACACCACTTGTTGAAGAGGCTTTCTTTGTTCCATTTAGGATTTTTTGCTCCTTTATCAAAAATTAGGTGATTGTATGTCTGGGGAACATTCTCTGAGTATTCAAGCTTATTCCACTGATCTGAGGGCCTGTCCTTATTCCAATACCATGCTGTTTTGATAACTATTGCTTTGTAGTAAAGTTTAAAGTTGGGGAAAGTAATTCCTCCCATATTCTTTTTCCCAATGATTGCTTTAGCTATTCGAGGGTGTTTATTGTTCCAAATAAATTTCAAAAGTGCCTGGTCCACTTCTTTGAAGAATGTCATGTGTATCTTTATGGGGATCACATTAAATCTGTACAGTGCTTTGGGGAGTATTGCCATTTTAATGATGTTAATCCTGCCAATCCATGAGCAGGGTATGTGTTTCCATTTCCGCATGTCCTCTCTTATTTCTTGGAGCAGAGTTTTATAGTTTTCCTTGTATAGGTCCTTTACATTTTTAATCAAGTTGATTCCAAGATATTTGAGTTTGTGTGACACTATAGTGAATGGAGTTGTTTTCTTAATGTCCATTTCTTCCTTATTAGTATTGGTGTATAGAAAGGCCATTGATTTTTGTGTGTTAATTTTGTAGCCTGCCACCTTGCTATATGAGTCTATTGTTTCTAGAAGCTTTTTGGTAGAGTCTTTGGGGTTTTCTAAGTAGAGTATCATGTCATCTGCAAACAGTGAGAGCTTGACTTCTTCCTTTCCTATCTGGATTCCCTTGATATCCTTTTCTTGCCTAATCGCTATAGCGAGTACTTTCAGTGCTATGTTGAATAGGAGTGGTGAGAGAGGACAGCCTTGTCTTGTGCCAGAATTTAGAGGAAAGGCTTTCAGTTTTTCTCCATTGAGGACAATATTTGCCTCTGGCTTGTGGTAGATGGCCTTAACTATATTGAGAAAGGTTCCTTCCATTCCCATCTTGCTGAGAGTTTTAATCAAGAATGGGTGTTGGACCTTGTCAAATGCTTTCTCTGCGTCGATTGATATGATCATGTGATTTTTATTTTTCTTGCTGTTGATGTTGTGTATTATGTTGATAGATTTACGGATGTTAAACCAGCCTTGCATTCCTGGAATGAAACCTACTTGATCGTAGTGGATGATCTTCTTAATGAGGCATTGAATCCTATTTGCCAGGATTTTGTTGAAGATCTTTGCATCTGCATTCATCAGCGATATTGGTCTGTAATTTTCTTTTTTCGTAGCATCTCTGTCTGGTTTAGGTATCAAGGTAATGTTGGCTTCATAAAAGCTATTTGGAAGTTTTCCTGTTTTTTCAATTTCATGAAAGAGTCTTGCCAGGATTGGTAGTAGTTCCTCTTGAAAGGTTTGAAAGAATTCATTAGTAAATCCATCTGGGCCTGGGCTTTTGTTTTTGGGCAGACATTTGATTACTTTCTTAATTTCCTCAATAGTAATGGGTTTGTTTAGATATGCTACATCCTCTTCATTCAATCGTGGAAGATTATAAGATTCCAAAAATTTATCCATTTCTTCCAGGTTTTCATTTTTAGTGGCATAGAGTTTCTCAAAGTAGTTTCTGATTACCCTTTGAATCTCTACCATATCAGTAGTGATCTCTCCTTTTTCATTCCTAATACGAGTTATCAAGTTTCTCTCTCTTTCTTTCTTTGTTAATTTTGCCAGTGGTCTATCAATCTTATTTATTTTTTCAAAGAACCAACTTCTGCTTTCGTTGATCTTTTGGATGGTTTTTCTGGTTTCCACTTCATTGATTTCTGCTCTCAGCTTTGTTATTTCCTTCTGCCTCCCTATTTTTGGATCCTTTTGTTGAGCACTTTCTAATTCTATGAGCTGCGTCATTAAGCTATTCAGGTATGCCCCTTCTTTTTTCCTGATATGTGCTTCAAAGCTATAAATTTTCCTCTCAGTACTGCTTTTGCTGTGTCCCATAGGGTCTGATAATTTGTGTCTCCATTGTCATTTGTTTTCAGGAAGGTTTTGATTTTCTCTCTGATTTCATCTCGGACCCACTGATTATTCAGTATGAGGCTATTTAACTTCCAGGTGTTAAAATTTTTCTTCTGTGTCCCTTTGTAGTTTATATATAATTTCAGGGCTTTGTGGTCAGCAAAAGCAGCCTGCAAAATTTCTATCCTCTTGATATTATGGAGGTATGTTTTATGTGCCAGCATGTAGTCTATCCTAGAGAATGTCCCATGCACATTAGAGAAAAATGTGTATCCAGGCTTCTGGGGGTGGAGTGTCCTGTATATATCTACTAGGCCTCTTTCTTCCATTTCTCTCCTCAGGTCTAGTATATTCTTGTTGGGTTTCAGTCTGGTTGACCTGTCTAGTGTTGACAATGCCGTGTTGAGGTCTCCCACGATTATTGTGTTGTTATTGATATTATTTTTCAGATTTGTCAACAGTTGTATTAAATATTTTGCTGGCCCCTCATTCGGTGCATATATGTTTAGGAGGGTGATTTCTTCCTGCTGTACATATCCCTTGATTAATACAAAATGTCCATCTTTGTCCCTTACAACTTTCCTAAGTATAAAGTTTGCATCATCTGATATTAATATGGCCACTCCTGCTTTTTTTTTTGGGTGTTGTTTGCTTGGATGATTTTCCTCCAGCCTTTTATTTTGAGTCTATGTTTGTTCTGACTATTCAGGTGCGTTTCTTGTAGGCAGCAGAAGGTTGGATTGAGTTTTTTGATCCATTTAGCCACTCTGTGTCTCTTAACTGGTGCATTTAGTCCATTGACATTGAGAGAAAGAATTGTCCTGGGAGTTAGTGCCATCTTTATATTAAAGTTTGGTGTGTCTGTTGGTAAGCCTTGTCTTAAAGTATACCGTTCAGTTTTTCTTTTAAGAATGGTTTTGAGTCTGTGAAGTTTTTGAGCTGTTGTTTGTCTGTAAAACTATGTATTGTTCCTTCAAACCTGAAAGTGAGTTTTGCTGGGTGCAGTATTCTAGGCGAAGCATTTATTTCATTGAGTTTTGTCACTATGTCCCACCACTGCCTTCTGGCCTTGAGTGTTTCTGGTGACAGGTCTGCAGTAAATCTCAAGGATGTTCCCTTGAATGTAATTTTTCTTTTCGATCTTGCTGCTTTCAGAATTCTGTCTCTATCTATGGGATTCGTCATTGTGACTAGGATGTGTCTTGGGGTGTTTTTTCTGGGGTCTCTTTTAGTTGGCACTCTTCGGGCATGCAGGATTTGATCACATGTATTCATTATCTCTGGTAGTTTCTCTTTAATGATGTTCTTGACTGTTGATTCTTCCTGGAGATTTTCTTCCTGAGTCTCTGGGACTCCAATGATTCTTAAGTTGTTTCTGTTGAGCTTATCATAGACTTCTATTTTCATCTGTTCCCATTCTTTGAGTAATTTTTCCATTGTTTGATCATTTGCTTTGAGGCTTTTTTCCAATTTCTTCTGCTGTATGTAATTGTTATGTATCTCATCTTCCAGTGTACTGATTCTATCCTCAGCTGCTGTTAACCTGTGGGAAATCTCAAACATGTTTTTCTTCAATTCATCTACTGAGTTTCTCAGACCTGTTATTTGATCTGAAATTTCTGTTTGGAGTTTTCTCATTTCTATCTTCATATTCTCCTGATTCTTTTTAGTTTTCTCTTCTATACTTTGTTTGAGTTCTTTGAACATGTTCCATATTGCAACTCTAAACTCCTTATCTGAGAGACTGACTAGGTGGTTGGTCATGTTCAAGTCATCAGAGTTGCCATCTTCATTCTCTATGTCTGGCACTGGCCTGTGTTGTTTCCCCATTGTCACACTAGTACTGCGTGTTTTTCTACGTGTTGTGATTGTATTCATCGGCTAAATGCTGTGCACCGTCGCGAAGGGTAGCGGAGCAACCGTGCTCCTCTGGCTTCTCCCTTTCTGGGTGTGTCGACTCACCTCCACGGAAGGCTCACAGGAAGGCAGGCTGGCAGATGGGCCGCACCCAGGATGAAATCAGGCCAAAAATGCAGGACAGCAGAGTAGAGAGGCAGAAGGGTACTGGCATCTGAGATCCAGCGAAGTTCAGTGGCTCCTCCCTTTCTGGGCATGTCGACTCACCTCCATGGAAGGCTCATGAAAAGGCAGACTCCCCGGAAAGCTCACAGGAAGGCAGGCTAGCTGATGAGCCGCACCAAGGGTGAAATCAGGCCGAAAATGCAGGACAGCAGAGTAGAGAGGCAGAAGGGTGCTGGCATCTGAGATCCAGCGAAGTTCAGTGGCTCCTCCCTTTCTGGGCATGTCGACTCACCTCCAAGGAAGGCTCACAGGAAGGCAGACTCCCCGGAAAGCTCACAGGAAGGCAGGCTGGCTGATGAGCCGCACCAAGGGTGAAATCAGGCCGAAAATGCAGGACAGCAGAGTAGAGAGGCAGAAGGGTGCTGGCATCTGAGATCCAGCGAAGTTCAGTCTTGACCGTTGATTCTTCCTGAAAATTTTCTTCCTGGGTCTCTGGGACTCCAATGATTCTTAAGTTGTTTCTGTTGATCTTATCATAGACCTCTATTTTCATCTGTTCCCATTCTTTGACTAATTTTTCCATTGTCTGTTCATTTGTTTTAAGTTTTTTTTCCAATCTCTCCTGTTGTATGGAATTGTTATGTATCTCATCTTCCACAGCACCAAGTCTATTCTCAGCTTCTGATACCCTGTCCCAGAGCTTATCCATTTTGTCATTCACTTCGTTTACTGATTTTTTCAGGCCTGTTATTTGACATGTTATTTCAGTTTGGAGTTTTGTGATTTCTGTCTTCATATTTTCTTGATTCTTATTAGTGTTCTGTTCTATTCTATTCATGGTTTCTTTGAGTTCTTTGAGTATATTCCATATTGCTACTCTAAAGTCCTTATCTGAGAGATTGATTAGTTGGTTGGTCGTTAACTGGTCATCAGAATTGTCATCTTCATTCTCTATGTCTGATGCTGGCCTGCGTTGTTTCCCCATTGTCACACTTGTATCGTGGGTTTTTCTACGTGTTGTGGTGGTATTCATTGGTTGTATGATGCAGGCAACACACTTCTCTGGCTCCGCCCTTTCTGGATGGGCCGACTTGCCTCCAAGGTAGGGGAGACCTCCGTGGATGAAGCCTCACACAGGATCAAATCTTAGGCCCAAGCACGCAGCAGAGAAGACAATCTGGAGAGAAATTCTTGCTTCTGTGATCCAGCACAGTTCTTAGTGTGGTTTTTTTCTTCTTGTGATGGTGTTCTTTTTTTTAGAAAGAGCGCACGGCTGTGTAGCGAAGTGGAGCTAAGTGCCTTCTGGAGCCTCTTTTCAGCCCACTCTCAGGAGGTTCACGCAACAGGATAGCAGAGAGACACACACAGGCAGCACTCACAGTTTTTCACAGTCGGGCCCCACTGGTCAGGCGTAGTTTTCACTCGCTCGCTGGGCAGCTTCAGAATGCTGTATTTTTGGGGTTTACTTCCCAGGACTCTGAGGAGAGTCACTGCTCGCTGGGTAGCTTCCGAATGTAGTTTCTTTGGGGTTCGCTTGCCAGGTCTCTGAGGAGAGCTTCCAGAGTTCAGGGAAGACAGAGAAGAGTAGGACAGGGCTCCCTTCAGGTGCTCAGTTTCTGGCTCGCTGGGTAGCTTCCAAATATAGTTTCTTTGGGGTTCGCTTCCCAGGGCTCTGAGGAGAGCTTCCAGAGTTCAGGAAAGACAGAGAAGGGTAGGACAGGGCTCCCTTCCGGTGCTCAGTTTCCTCAGAAGAAGCACAGCCGGGTGGAGACTCTGCAGGTAGAGCAATCAGCACTCTGCCTGGAAACCCCCACATCCAGCCATTTCTTACTCACTCACTGGCTCGCTGGGTAGCTCCCGAATGTAGTTTCTTTGGGGTTCGCTTCCCAGGGCTCTGAGGAGAGCTTCCAGAGTTCAGGAAAGACAGAGAAGAGTAGGACAGGGCTCCCTTCCGGTGCTCAGTTTCCTCAGAAGAAGCACAGCCAGGTGGAGACTCTGCAGGTAGAGCAGTCAGCACTCTGCCTGGAAACCCCCACATCCAGCCATTTCTTACCAAAATATTTTCTTAGTTAATTTGAAAACAAAACATCCTTAATTTACCCATAAATAAAATATTATATTATTAATCAAATTACTGAGCAGAGAAGCCAGTTTAGGGAGAATATTTGTATCTATCATTCCTTACACTCTGTGACAGAAATGGCTTAGCTCCACAGCTGAACTTTATCAAATTTTCAAGTCCTCATATTTGTTCTAGATCTATAGATACTGGACTACTCAGCCACATTTTAACACCTTAAAATTTCATAGTGTCAGTACAGTACGATCACAGCCTCAGCACTTCCAGGTGTGCCCTTATTCTTTTAAAAAAGAAGATGGCTATGGCAAGTATTTTTAAAATTTGCAGGCAAAATTAAATTTATTAAATTTCTCTAGATAATCAATAATAACAATTGTGATTGAGGAATGAATACCAAACCAAAAACATAAATAAGCAAATAATTTATTTAATTCACACAGTTTTTATAATTCTGCTAGATAAAATGTTGTAATAGAAGAATAAATCAAATATGAGCACAACATACAATTAAAGGGTATTGTACACATCAATTTTACTGCGATTATGTACATTTTTATGAAAGCATTTATAAGTGCATTTACTGAACATTTTGACCAGAATCACCAATAACTGGAAAGAATAAAATGTAATGATTTTTATAGTGTTCTTATAAATAAGCTTTAGGTAACCACTGAAGAAAAAAGATATTAATAAAGTTAATGTTAATGGTGCAAATTTACTGTAGCTATGTTGATATTTTCAACAAATAAGGATGAATTAATAACTGAATCAAAACCAATTACTTCTAAAAATTAATATAATTTGTTAATGTCTAAAGCAAATATTTGTCTATTAGAATTTATTAGGACCATTCATATTATTAAAAACAATTGATATAATAGCACATAGAAATTTTTATTCATTTACAAGCTAAAAGTAAAATATAATTTCTATTTTAATGTGTAATAGAAAAATAACTTAAACCACTTGATAAAGTGTTTAATGAGTGAATGGTTGAAGTTTCTTAACCATTTTTACCTCAGTTTATCCTTAAGCTTAAGATGTTATCTAATTTCCTTGAGGCAATTTATCTTCAATGATGTCACCACACTTCAATTGTCACCCTATATTTATACATATATATGTATATATGTGTGTGCATGTGTGTATAAACAGTATAAATATCCTTCAAAATATAACAACTATGCTTCTCATTTAAAAGTAACCAGAGATTTATTTTAGTATTAAAGCAAATTTTCTGCCATGTTGTATTATTTTCATACATTAATTATAACACAAGGTGGGAGAGTTGCTTTATTTCAAACTTTACTTATGAAAACCTAAATGCTAAGAAAATGACTTTTACATTCTAAGGAAAAGTGTTGGAATTAGTCAATAAAACTTAAAATAAAACAAAGCACAATAGAACAAGAAATGTTAGCAACAGGGTGATTTGATACTGTATGTTTCTAACATGCGATGTTGAGATAGATTTAGGAAAATTATAATAAAGGAAACTTTGTTTTAGTTGTAAGAGGATTATATAAATTACAGATTATGGTAGAAAGTTTAACTTTTAAATTCATACATCACTGGTATATATTTCAAAATATTATGACTAGGAAGTAATTTGTAGCATGCTTATAATGTTAATATGCATGCAAATATGATAAAGAAATTATTTTGAATGTTTAACATACAGAAAATATATTATTGGAATATTTATAGAGACTATCACTTTTTACTTCAAATTGCAATTTACATTTTATTGAAAATCAATTTCAAGTTTTGGGCCATACCTACTTCTGGCTCTGCTAGGGAGTAACTCCCAATGAAGTTCAGGTAGTCAAGTAGTGTTAGGCTTCCAGCATGCACAGATGTACTTAGTTTAATGAAATGTCACTCTGATACTAAAGACACTTAAAAAGTTCTTCAGAACCAAAGTGATAAGACATTGAGTAAGGTCAAGACTTGACAAGAGTGATCCCTGAGGACAGGAGTAATACTACCAATATACCTGAGTGCAGAACCAGGAGTAAGCCTTGAACAATGTGATCCTCCAAAAAGTTCTTCCAATTTATGAAATACAATGATTTCTAAGCACACATTTAACTAACCATTCCTTAATTTAAAATTGGGAAATTTATTTATGTATTTATTGAAAGTATTGTTTTAAATCATATTTCTGAAAAAATGTTTCATTTTTACATATTTTCACTTCTTATAAGTGTGACTTAATAAAATATGCTTATTATATAAAAATATAATAATGTTTTCATTATTCTTGTTATAATTGTCTGCCTGAAAATATTATTTCATTAAACACTCAATATAAATCATGATTTATCTTTATTAAGTTTCAGGTTAAAAATATTATTTTAGACACTTAAAAATAACATGTACTAAATCTGTACAATGTTTTGGGGTTATTGCCATTTTGATGATGTTAATCCTGCCAATCCATGAGCAGTGTATGTGTTTCCATTTCCACATGTCCTCTCTTATTTCTTGGAGCAAGGCTTTCTAGTTTTCTTTGTATAGGTCCTTCACATTTTTAGTCAAGTTGATTCCAAGATATTTGAGTTTGTGTGGCACTATTGTGAATGGGGTTGTTTTCTTAACGTCCATTTCTTCCCTATTATTACTGCTATATAGAAAGGCCATTGATTTTTGTGTGTTAATTTTGTAACCTGCCACATAGCTATATGAGTCTATTAATTCTAGAAGCTTTTTGGTAGAGTCTTTAGGGTTTTCTAAGTAGAGTATCATGACATCTGCAAACAATAACGTCCATTTCTTCCCTATTATTACTGCTATATAGAAAGGCCATTGATTTTTGTGTGTTAATTTTGTAACCTGCCACATAGCTATATAAGTCTATTAATTCTAGAAGCTTTTTGGTAGAGTCTTTAGGGTTTTCTAAGTAGAGTATCATGACATTTGCAAACAATGAGAGCTTGACTTCTTCCTTTCCTATCTGGATTCCCTTGATATCTTTTTCTTGCCTAATCACTATAGCAAGGACTTCCAGTGCTATGTTGAATAGGAGTGGTGAGAGAGGACAGCCTTGTCTTGTGCCAGAATTTAGAGGGAAGGCTTTCAGTTTTTCTCCATTGAGGATAATATTTGCCACTGGCTTGTGGTAGATGGCCTTAACTATATTGAGAAAGGTTCCTTCCATTCCCATCTTGCTGAGAGTTTTGATCAAGAACGGGTGTTGGACCTTATCAAATGCTTTCTCTGCATCTATTGATATGATCATGTGGTTTTTATTTTTCTTGATGATGTTGTGTATTATGTTGATAGATTCACGGATGTTAAACTAGCCTTGCATTTCTTGGATGAAACCTACTTGATCATAGTGGATGATCTTCTTAATGAGGCATTGAATCTTATTTGCCAGGATTTTGTTGAGGATATTTGCATACCCATGACATTCTTCAAAGAAGTGGATCAGGCACTTTTGAAATTCATTTGTAAAAATAAACACCCTAGAATAGCTAAAGCAATCATTGGGAAAAATAATATGGGAGGAATTACTTTTCCCAACTTTAAACTGTACTACAAAGCAATAGTTATCAAAACAACATGGTATTGGAATAAAGACAGGCCCTCAGATCAGTGTAATAGGCTTGAATACTCAGAGAATGTTCCCCAGACATACAATCACATAATTTTTGATAAAGGAGCAAGAAATCCTAAATGGAGCAAAGAAAGCCTCTTCAACAAGTGGTGTTGGCACAACTGGATAGCCACTTACAAAAAATTGAACTTAGACCCCCAGTTAACATCATGTACAAAGGTAAAATCCAAATGGATCAAAGACCTCGATATCAGACCCAAAACCATAAGATATATAGAACAACACGTAGGCAAAAACTCAAGGACATTGAGACTACAGGCATATTCAAGGAGGAAACTGCACTCTCCAAGTAAGTGAAAGCAGAGATTAACAGATGAAAATATATTAAGCTGAGAAGCTTCTACACCTCAAAGGATATAGCACCCAGGATACAAGAGCCCCCCACTGAGTGGGAGAAAGTATTCACCCAATACCCATCAGATAAGGGGCTAATCTCCAAAATATACAAGTCATTGACAGAACTTCACAAGAAAAAATATCTAATCCCATCAAAAAATGGGGAGAAGAAATGGACAGACACTTTGACAAAGAAGAAATACAAATGGCCAAAAGACACATGAAAAAATGCTCCATATCACTAATCATCAGGGAGATGCAAATCAAAACAACTATGAGGTACCACCTCTCACCCCAGATATTGGCACACATCACAAAGAATGAGAACAAACAGTGTTGGCGGGGATGTGGAGAGAAAGGAACTCTTATCCACTGCTGGTGGGAATGCTGTCTAGTTCAACCTTTATGAAAGCAATATGGAGATTCTTCCAGAAACTGGAAATTGAGCTCCCATACGATCCAGCTATACCACTCCTAGGAATTTACCCTTGGAACACAAAAATACAATACAAAAATCCCTTCCTTACACCTATATTCATTGCAGCACTATTTACCATAGCAAGACTCTGGAAACTGCCAAGATACCCTTCAACAGATGAATGGCTAAAGAAACTGTGGTAATATACACAATGGAATATTATGCAGCTGTCAGGAGAGATGAAGTCATAAAATTTTCCTATACATGATGTACATGGAATATTATGCTGAGTGAAAAAAGTCAGAGAGAGATAAAAATGCAGCATGGTCTCATTTATGGGTTTTAAGAAAAATGAAAGACATTCTTGCAATAATAATTTTCAGACACAAAAGAGATGAGGGCTGGAAGTTATAGCCCACCTCATGAAGCTCACCACAAACAGGAATGAGTTTATTTAGAGAAATAACTATATTGTGAACTATCCTAACAATGAGGATGTATGAGGAAAATAGAAAGCCTATCTAGAGTACAGGTGGGAGTAGGGTGGGAAGGAGGGAGATTTGGGACATTGGAGATGGGAATGTTGCACTGGTGATGGGTGGTGTTCTTTACATTTCTGAAACCTAAATACAATCATGTATGTAATCAAGTTGTTTAAATAAAATATATATTTAAAAAAAGAAAAGCAATGTAACTCCTAAAAAATAACATGTACTATTTATTCATATAGATATATTTATAGATTACATAAATTATATTTAAACATGGTACAAATTAGAATTTGTTAGAAGGGGTAAAATAAAGTGATATACTTATACATTTCAAATATAAACGTTTAATTTAGATATATTCACTAGTGGTTTTTTCACATATAATCAATACTACATAATTAATGTGTTAATCTACATACTAAATTTTTAAATGTTCTAATGTGGAATTTTTCTACAATGGTTAACTACAATCTCTGAAGAAAAAGAGGAAATAACATACATTGCCCTTATCATGTATTCTTAAAAAAGTCAGCAGTCTAATTAATTTGTGTACTGGTCTACTCCAAGAGAATGTATAGTGTGAATATTAGATGAATAGAAATAATTACTCACATATCTGAAAAGAAAGCATTTCTGGCAAAGAACATGAAGCAGATTATATTCAAAGAATGAATTTAACTCGGGCTTGTGATAATATGAACTCATTTATCATTAGAATTTGAAAATATCACATTTTTTATTAGCTTATTATATTTTTTCAGTAAACTGTTTTTGAATTTTTGTGATAATTTCTTTTTTCCTACTACTTTTGGGAAAAATGTAGTAAGTCATTGTATTCATATTTGAAACTGAAATATTTGAAAGAAATAATCCTAAAGAAAAAATACACTAAAATTAATAAAATCTGAATAGTAGGGGAATCTTAAGGATTCCATGAAAGAGATAGATGGATGGTAGGGAATCCTGTTTCTCTGTGAGTTCTAGAGAGTTCATCTGGGATATTTAAAATGTGTATAAATAATATAATCCTTGATTTAATATTTATAGTGATTGATCTGAGTTCTAATTCTTGTCCTAAGATTTTAAAAATCCAAGTCATCAAAAAAGTTTTACATTTATAATTTCATTTTTATTTTGCAGCTACTTGAAACATACTATGGCTATCATTCTAATTTTACATATTTAAGTGCACATGCATTTCATACAAAGTAGTAAAACATGTTGTTGTTACTGTCCTTCAAACAATAGTTTGATCTATCTCCATTTACTACATTGGTCAAAATATTTTACAGTCATGGTGCTTAAATAAATATATTATTAAAAATAACCCTCTACAGTTCTTGTTCCTTATCTTTCACTGATCTTTAATCAAATACTTTATACAAGTGCATTTTTACTACCTGAGAAATGCATATAGAAGTAGTATTTAATGTTACTCAGAATTATCCTGTATGCAACTTTATACTAACTGGGAAACTTTAATTTAAAATTCAGTTTTCAATGAATTTCAAAATAACTTATCTAGTTAACTGTGAGTTTAAAAATTCCAGATAATTTATTTCCAACAATTTTGTGAAACTGTCTCTGAATTAAATCTGAATAAAGTTTCTATTATTTGAGATCCAAAGTTGCTCAATTATATTTATATAATTATGTAAAATTTTAAATAATTAATATTAGAAAATATTTTAAGTTTGGACTAAAGAGATAGTACACTTGTTAGGTTACTTGCCTTGCACATGGCTGACCAGGGTTTTATATCCTGCATCTCATATGGTCCCCCAAGACTGCCAGAAGTAATCCTGTATCTCTGAGTCAGGAGTAAGCCCTGACCATTGGCAGGTGTGGCCCAAAACAAAAGACAAAAATTAAAAAATATTAATTATTTCCAAAAAATTCATCAATATTTGACAGTTATATAAGAAAATTACTAACAGCTGAATTTAGATACTTATAATATATTAAATAATAATTCTATGAAAAATGATAAATCTATAATATTTCAACATCCTTAAAATGTTTGAGGCACTTTTATGGTCCACACAGAGAAATTAATGATCACAGAGTCAACCCTACAGTAAATTTTGATGAACTCTGTAAAACAGCAACTCTAAAACAAAACTTTAGACTCTAAAGTTTAGAGAAATAATAAAGATCAACAAATCAAATTAAACATAGAAAATCATGAAGTATCTAAGTAACAAAATATTGAAATAAATAGATAAATAAATTCTCATGAGCTATTTTGTAATCATGGTTAAATAATATTCAACAGTCAAATAAAAAAGAGATAACAGGGCCAAAGAGATAGTAGGATAGGTAAAGGCATTTTTTGCATAAACTGGCCCTCTAATTCCAAGCACTACATAAGATACCACCAGATATGATTCCTAAGCATAGATATGGTTCCTAAGCATAGAATCAGGAGTGTGCCCTTAGTACTGCCAAGTGTGACACCAAAAAAAAAAAAAAACCAAATTCACATTTATTTATCTATTTTTTGATTACTTTATTTGCCATTTTGTTGTAACAAGCAAAAAATATGTATTTTCTGATAATTTCATTTGCCATTTTGTTGTAACAAATAAAGTAAATTGTCTTATAACTGGACTATGGGGGCATTAATGGACAGAAGGTTACACTGGTGGTGATATTGGTGTTGGAAATATGAAATGATTAAAACAAAATACTATGGAAGAGAATGAGTCTGGGAAGCATCTCCAGTTATAAAATGTCCCCTTACACACTTAACACTGAGGACTAAGAAGAGAGGGAAGCTGCAGATATCATAGCTCTCTTGCAAATGTGTAGGAAGTGATGAGTGGTGTATGGAGTAAAGGTTACTGCCATTTTCTAGCAAGGAAGTAAACGAATATTCTTTTTTCCCAAAGCCAAAGAGACGGGAAAGTCCAAGAAATTGGCTGGCAGTTATGTAGATAATTGTTAGGAAGGATATGAGTATCTTATCCCCTACTCTGTACTTGCTCAATCGTTGAAACCTAGTTCTCTCAATATTGGTCCAAACAGAAAATGTAGTGAGAATTTTACGCAGGACAGTGGTTCAAATCCCTGCATTCCATATGGTACCCCGTGACTTCCAGAGAAATTTCTGAGCTGAGTCAGGAGTAACCCCTGAGAGCTGCCAGGTATAACTCAAGAACCAAAAAAAAAAAAAAAAAAAAAAAAAAAAACCCGACAAAATGTATTAACAATAATCAATGTAAAATAATTTTTCTCAGTTGTGTGATATTCAAAATACTATACCTATAAAATGAAATAAATTATGTATAGTATTTCAAAAAAGTAGGGTTTATTACATTTATAATACTATTATACAAGTAGTATGATCATCATAGGTTATATCACTTATTATAATAGTCCAATATAATGATATTATAAATGCATAGATATTATAAAGAAACAGAAAGGGAGCTATACAGACAAGTTCCCTTTGTAGAATATTAGCTAATGCATTCTGTTTTTATCATTTGCAAAGAGAAAGTAGTGTTATTGTTGCCATGTGATGAATTATTATTTCTCTATTTTTTCTTATATATTTTAAATTTTTTTATTTTATTGAAACAATTGTGATCTACAGAAATATTCATAGTTGAATGTCAGATATACGATGAGTCAGGGCCCTTCCCACCACCAGTGTCAACCTTCTCCACCAATGAACCCAGAGTGCATCCTATCCCACCACCCTTTGCCCCCTGGTCTGCCAGTGTAATAGGCCCCTTTGAGTTTAAATTGTTAAAGTTTAATTCCCTTGATTCTATTATTATTGACTTTAGCTTGGATATTTAGTTTTACCCTTATTTATTTCCCACCAACATTTCTTATTTTTAGACCTTTTCTGGTGCACCCTAAATTGTCTTCTTTGCCAAGACCCTCTTTTATTTTTTCAAGTGATGTCCTTTGGTCCTTATTGGACACTTGTTTTAATAATAAAATATTTATGTTGAGACAATAATTGCCACTCTCACACCGTTATTACTTTATTTTTTAACTCATTTTTTTAAAGAGAGCTTACTAAACTTTCTGTTGGTGCTTTTAAAGAATTCATTGTGATTCAGTAATTTTCAAAAGTATACTTGCTATTGAACTTTTTCTTCTTTCCTTTCTCTTCCATTTCTTTAGTTTTTCTTTCAATTTCCTATTTTTTTTAAATCATACTGCTTTTGGTCTTTCTGAAACAATTGTATTATGATCAATTATGTCAATTATGTAATGCATTTTCTTTAAATAAATTAAAAATGAAAAAATACTTGTTGAGATTTTATGTTTTTCTAAAGTGTGTTTATGGGCACTTCTCTTAACAGATAAGAAACTTGCAGAGTTATTTTTCATTTTCATTCTTTCTAGATCAATTTTAAGTAATTTTACATCTTATCTTTTATTATTATTTTATTGTTTTGAATAATTTTTATTTTGACCAAAGTGGATTACAAATCATTCACAGTAAAATTTTAGATGTATAGTGACATTGAATCAGGGTATTTCTCTATTCTACATAGTAAAATATAAAAAAATGCAATATAATTAAAAACTACATATATCATCATATGTAAGTTACATGACATTTTAATCTTTCTTCTGAATGTCTTAAGAGAAATCAGTTACTACCAACTTTAACTCAATCAGGTTTTTTGTTTGTTTTGTTTTTTAGGCTAAACCCTCAAGTACTTAGGAGTTATTCCTGGCTCTGTGCTGAGTGGTCATCCTGGAAGTACTAAGGGGACTGTATGGGCTGCCAGGGATTGAACCTGGATTGGCCACATACAATACAAATGCCCTTCTAGCTGTGTTATTGCTCCAGCCCCTGATTCAGGTTTTATAGCTATTCTTTCTAACACTTTGATAAACCTATTGACATGTGAAATTATTAAGAAGTTGCTATTAATAGAAATAAGGAGAATGTTCTGCAAATACAATACCATCTAGTCATGTTATAAAATTCAACTTTAAAATAAATTGCTTACTGTCCTCAATTGGTGTGACTTTATTTCACTAATGTAATGGTATCGAGATGTCAAAACCACATTTTATTACTGACAATTCTGTCTGCTTTTTCTCAAATCTAAGTTATCAATTGGGACAACACACTAGAGAGGCTTTAATGAATGCAAATAATAAAAGTTACTCTTTACTACTGTTTATTTCTTAAATCAATTCACTTAAATCAATTCTAACCCATATAAAATCAGCTGAACCATGGATGCTAAATTGATTTTATGAATGAGTGACATATTCAGTGAAATAAAAAATGTGTCTTTATAATTGTTCTTTAGCACTAGGACATTTTTTCCTAGAGGTAACATCTGCTTTCTCCTTCTGCGCTCTATTCTTTTGGCCAATAGGGTTTAACTATGATGACTGCAACCTTAACTGACTTTATAATCTCGGATGCTTTTTGTAATCTTTGTCCTTTCTAATTTCTTTCCCATAGAAGACAATAAATCTGGAGGCATCTTTAGTGATGCATCATCATAGATCAAGCAAGTGAAAGAAAAGATAATCAACAAAACTGTATTAAATTGGGGTGCTACTTTACCTCAAAGGAAATAATGATCAGAATACAAATACATTCCATAGAGTGGGAGAATTTTTTTTCATCATTCATCTAATAAATAGTTAGTATCCAAAATAAAGAACTAGTGGAACTTTATAAAAAAAATGCAAGCCCATCAAAAATGGGGATTTAAATTGAATTGAGATTTCCTTGAATAATAATAAAAATGGCTAAATTTCATCAGAAAATGTGCTCTGCACCACTAAGCATATGTTAAAGTAAAAATAATAAGTGGATATCATCTTGCATCAGAGAGATGCAACACATCAAAAAAACACACAGCAAAAAAATATCAAAACACATCAAAAAACAATAACAACCAGTGTTTATGTGGTTGTGGGAAAAGTAGACACTAATATACTAATGGTGGATACATCAATTGGTACAATCTTTTTTGTAAAAACAGTTTTGTCAGTTTTCATAACATTAGAAATTTATTTTCTTCAAGACCCCACAATTCTACTTCTTGGAATATATTTGAATGTCCTCAAAGCACACTGCAGAGAAGACATCCACACTCCTAGGGTTTGATGCAGCACTGGTAACAATTGCCACGATCTGGAAACAACTGTAGTTCTAAAGAACAGATAACTAGACAAAGAAACTGTGTTATAAACTATGATACACAATGAAATAATACTCAAAAGTAAAGAAAGATAAGGTGCATGCAATTTTCTGCGTGGAAAGATCTATCTATCTGCGTGGAAAGAAGTATCATGCTAAATTAAGTGAGAGGAAAGGGGACAAACAGAATTATCTCTCAGATGCAGGGTTTAAAGAAATATATCTGGGGGATAACAAATGCCCAAAGGCAATAGAAACAAAGAGCTTGAGATTTGTTCTTAAGTGGGAAGTTCGGAAAAATAAAGGATAGATTGGGGAAGAAAACTCTATGACAATGGTAAAGAGAAATGGTCACCCTGGAGGGGGACAGAATCCTGTAAGGAATGATAATCTTTAAGCAACAATATTGTAAATCACAATGTCTAAGGAAAAAGAAAGTAAAAAAGAAAAAAGTGATGGCAAAGAAGCAGGCTGGAAAAATGGAAGAATGGGAGGGAAATTGAATAACTAACTGGTGGAGAGAAGTGGACAATAATGAATGAAATGGTTTTGGAACTTTGTACTTCAGAAACTCAATCATGAATAAACTTGTACTTTGTAATTCATAATTATTCAATAAAATAATAATTTACCAGTTTTGTTGTGATTTATTTTAAATATCCCATATAAATATACAGTAAGTTTTTGATTTCTATTAACAAAATCAAATTTTATTTTAATTTGTTGTTTTCATTATCTGGGCTACACCCAGCAGTTCTCAATGCTTACAGCTGACAGTGCAATTTTCATTCCTGTATGGACTTGGAGATCCATTATAGAGTATCAAGGATAAACTTGGATTAGTTGTGTGCAAGGCAAGTGCCTTATACAGTTTCCAACTTCAATAGTCATTTTTATGAGGATGAAGTAAGCATTTTACTCTTAGTTATTCATACTAGAAATTTTATTTAATTTATATATTTAGGAGATATTATGACTTAAAATACTGTTAAAGATAGTTTTATGCATAAATCTTCCAACACCATCCTACTACTTACCTCTACCAATACCCAAATGCCTGCCCCATTCAACTTCTTCCCCAACCTAATGTCTCAGTTCTGAGGACTAACTCTTCAGTTATTGCTTTTAACCTTTTGTTGATAACTTTCTGTAAGTGGTTATATCCCACATATGAGAGAGACCATTCTGTCTGCCCCATTTATTTCTGATTAATGTCATACTCTAGTTTTAGCTATAAGTATTGTATTGATTAATTTTATTCTTCCTATTTGTTACACAGTAAACCACTGTTCAAATATACCATGATTCATCTTGATTTATTTTTCTATAGTTGATCACTTAAGTTATTTTCTTATTTTGAATATTTTACTAAGTGGGTTATTAGGTTATTTTCTTATTTTGAATATTTTACTAAGTACTGCAATGAAAATAGTTGGACACATATTCTTATTACTTATTAATGATTATTAGTTAAGTATATTAATAATTTTTGATTTGTGGGTAAATGCCAAGAAGTGAAATTTCTAAATTATAACAGGGTTCTTACTTTGATGAGAAGTTTCCAGATAGCTTTCAGAATTGCTGAACTAGTAGACATTCCATTCATCAGTGAAAAATTGTCTATTTCTCATCACCTCCCCACCAACACTGATTACTTTCAGACTTTATGACATATGCCATCCGCATTGATATGAGATATTTCATTGTTTTAATTTATATTTTCCTACTAATAAGTGACAACAACCACTTTTTCATATTTATATGAACTTTTAAAGTACTGCATTTCTTTTATTTATTTTTCTATTTACAACACTCAACCACAACTTGGTCTAATTACTATCAATTTTATTTGAATGAGAGTACTGCTAGATTTCTAATGTTCAATAATTGTCTTAAAATATACTGCTCTAACATACTACCTACTTAAACTTAAACACCTGTCACTTTAAAAAATTATTTTTGAATATACATATTGCACCATTGCTCTCGGTTATAAAATAAAGTGCTTTGATAAATTTGATTTCTAGGAAAACTCATTATTATAATGCTATAGTTTGAGTTTTGTTTTATTGATTTTTTTCTGCTCACCTGAAGTATAAAGTCACAAGGTATAGCTACCCAATAACATAATTTATCTGATAAAATTTGATCAACATGTTGGTGTAAAAATATCAAGTTTTATTTTAGCATTTTATTGAGGAGCTAGAGTAATAGCATAGTGCATAGAGCACTTGCCTTGTATGTGGATGACCTGGATTTTATCATTATCATATTATGATCCTGTGAGACCTATTAGGAGTGATCACTGAGTGGAGAACTAAGAGTAATCCTGAGCAGAGCCCTGAGCTGAGTCCCAAGAAGTGCTGGGCAAGGCTCCAAAACAAAACTAATTAATACATTTTTATACAATGGTAAAGCTAAGTTTTCTGCCATGAGATAAAAATGTGTCAAACTTTATGACTTT
This sequence comes from Suncus etruscus, assembly GCF_024139225.1. NCBI lineage: Eukaryota > Metazoa > Chordata > Mammalia > Eulipotyphla > Soricidae > Suncus > Suncus etruscus. Next base: position 118,490,037 of record NC_064848.1, on the reverse strand, counting down.
TCCACTGAATCTAGAATAATAGATTGCTCTAAATTTATAGCAATCATAAAACATAGACTAAATTTAGATTAAAAGTGTTGGTATAAGATAGTAATAAACAGGAGGCCAGAGCAGTGGCAAAAGCAGTAGAGCATTTGCCTTGCATTAGCTAGCCTACGAGGGACCACAGTAGGATGCCCCCCGTGTTCCATATGGTCCCACAAGCCAGGAGCGATTTCTGAGCACATAGCCAGGAGTAACCCCTGAGTGTCACCGGGTGTGCCCCCCCAAAAAAAGATAGTAATAAATAGTTCAAACTTCCTCTAAAACAGAAATAGCACTTTACATACACATTGCATACTGAGAAACACACATGTAAATACATGTACATGCACACATACTACCTCTGACTGTTGCCTCTTCAAATCTCATTCTACTTCTTTGTTCTTGCCTGAGATATTCCTGAAGATCACTAAAATCAATATCTTTATTCCCTTTGTAATATTGGCTGTGGTGCCATCCAGGGCAATTATTGCTGGTAGATGCCTATGTTGAAATTCCAATTTTGACATCCTCTTATGTTCACATTTTTCTTAGCTCAGAAAAGTGCTTTGTGAACCAATGAAATAGTACAGTGGGTAAGGCATTTGCTTTTCACTCAGGCAATCCAATTTCATTCACTGGTATCTTATATCTATATGGTCACCCTAGAGCTACTAGGAATTCCTAAAGATAGAGTTAAAATAGAGTATAAGTAGGGGATGATCTAAGGACAAAAAAAGAGTGTTTCATTAGTGATGCTCATCAATTATAATGAGAAACTTTCCATAATATACAAAACCAATCCTCCATCATTACCAGTAAAGATAAATAAAATATGCAAGAAAATCTATATATTAATTCAAATATGTCAAATCTTTCAGTGTGTTCACAGTTGTACTAACTTCTAATTCATTGATGTTAACTATAAAATTGTCAAGAAATTATTCATGAAATGTACTATTAAAATGCTGTGATAAATAAATCCATATATATATATGAATTCTAATTTCAATTAGAGAAAAACTTCTTAAGAAAATCAATAAAAACTTAAGTTCTAAATTGTATAAAATTTCTTCTAGTTGGAAATTCTAGCTGGATTATCCTGACAATAAAGGCACAAAAATTAATAAACCTCTAAACTCAAAGAAAGAAGAAAACATACGATATAAGGATTCTTGCCAGAGAACAACATAGATAGGTCCAGTGGAAAATTTGTTATAAAAACAACAGAGCTAAAGTCACAAACATATCCAGAAAACTTTTTTGGGCAGTAGCTATTGACATGTAATGTTTCTCTTATCTTATCCTTCCCAAAAGGAAAGAGCTATTAACAGGAAAGATAAACCTTAGGCAGAAATCTCTGGGCTGTGGAAGGGAATTTGCTCACAGGACTTTTGCCTACAAGGAAAGTTACTGATCTTGGAGCACAAAATTCTGCAATATATTTCCATTCTAAAAATAAATTGGGTGAGGTTTGAGGGATATTGAACATATTGGTGGTGGTGAGCTAAGATAATTGTATGCAAAGCCCATACTGTGAACATTTTTGTAAGCACACTAGCTAAACATTAATAAATTAAATTTTGGAATATATTTTTGTTATTTTGAGATTTTTCAGTGCCCACACTGGCAAAATGATGACTTTGAGAAACTATGGCCACTAATTTTTGACTTGGTGATTTGAAGCTTTGTAATGTGAGACCTGGGCAATAAGCTAAGTTTAGGATAAAACCTTAAAATTCTAAAGAAACAAAATATAAATCATAATATCAAAAGTATGGACTTCTTAATGAATGAGGAATGAGCAGACCATTCTTTCTGAATAGGAGGCAAACAGATTCATCATTTAATGCCATATTTAATGGCAAAACATTTAACTTCATATTGTGTTTTCAAAAAGGTCCTTTATTGTTGCTTGGAAAACTAGTTTTGACATTAGGACTTACCTAAGATGTTTTCTGTCCATGATTCTTTCATTCATTCCTTTTATCATTCCTTTAACAATCTAGGTAGATAATGTATTCTTGGTGAGGTGTTCATTTCATTGAGTTTGTTGTTCTTGTTGTTATTTTTTTTGTTTTGCTTTTTTTATTATATCTCCTCATTCTCTCTTGGGCTTTAGGGTTTGATATAAAGTGCTGTGATTGTTATATAAGTTCCTTTGGATATAAATTTTTTCTTCATCTTTCTGTTTTTCAAGACTGTCAGTTTTTACATTTTTCATCCTATGCTGATTACAATGTTGATTGAAATGTTTTCTGGTATCTGTTTCTGCTAGGATGTTTTGTCCTCTTGAATCTGGGTGCAAACACTCCTTTACGCTGAGAAATTATTATTATTATCTTTTTATTATTTATTTTCAGATAATCTTTGCTTCCCAATTCCTCAGACACCAATGGATGATTCTATTTTTTATCTTGACCTCATCCCATAAGTTCTCTGATTTAATGTTTTTTTTTCTAGACTTTCCCACATCTCTTTTTTTCTAGCCACAAGTTTGCATATTCAAAATTATATTGACATCAATTGGTGACAGTTATAAAATTATATTTAAATGAATTTGGTTCTTTCAAAAGTCATTAGTTTTTTTTTTTTTTTGGATGTCATGTGCAGGCTGAATAGTACTGATAGCTTTTCCAGGAATATATACTCTCCAAAGTATTTACATATTTCTGTAAATGAAGTACATTAGGCCAAATAGGACTTAAGTCTTAGTAGACAAGTATTAATTTATTATCAAAATGCTCTTCCACCCATTTTTATGTAGAAGTAATATTGTAATTCAGATGGTTTCCAAAAATATATTCTCCTCTGCACTGATTTTGTTTTTAAAAACCTATATTCGTTATTTTATAATTTTAGTACACATTTTAGTACCTCTAAAGTTGAAGAAAAAGTCTGAATACAAACAAGCTATTCTCCCTTCACCTGAAAAGTAGAAAATAAATATAAACACATAATATCAAGCCAGAATTGTTTGTGCCAGAACAAATATTACTGTAAACGTTTAGAGGGGTATAATGGGTGAAGAGAAATGTTTTATCTAAAAGTTTCTATCTAATTTATAACAAGAAAGTTTGATTAGTCACAACAGTTTAAACTTATTTTAAAGTTATGAGTAAAATGCTCTGAATCTGTTTAAATTATTTTATATTCCTGAATAATCATTAATCATTTATTATTATCTAATGACTAGCAAGGTTTATAAGCTGTATAAAATAAAAATATCTTAAAGCACTATTTTTGCTCAAAAATGTATAAATATGCTCTAGAGCACTTAGTAAATCACTCTATAGTTATGGAAATTTAGAATAGGCATTTCTAACTCTGCCTAGTTAGATTTATTTGCCTAGGAAATTATTTCAGTAAGACAAGTTTTTACTTTGAACATGCCAAATAGTTCAATGCCAAATATTTTGACCATACTTTCTTTGTAAAATTGTCCCTTTAACCTCAACTATGTTTTTAAATCAGAGAAAAAATATAAGAGGATTTATGTTCCAACTAATAATACTCTCTGTGCCCTGTAGCAAGCACTGATTTGTCTGAAAAGGGCACAGAGGATCTTGAGCTGAGGTCAGAAACCTTAACAAAAAAATAAAGAGATATATATATATAAATATATATAAAGATATATATATTTAATTGCTAGAATTTAAAATTAATTAAAATTAAAAATTAATTAAATTAAAATTAATGAATTAATTAAAACAAAAAATAAAGAGATATATAAATATATATAAATATATATAAAGATATATAAAGATATATATATATTTAATTGCTAGAATTTAAAATTAAGATGAGACACTTTATATTTTAGTAATCAGCAATAAAATGGTTTTTAGTGATACATATTAATGTTGATCTATGATTGATTGCTAGTAACTCATTTAATCTTCACATCTACCCTTTGTGCTTGCTACAATTCTTACTACTACAACTTATAAAGATAGAATTTCTGATTTAGTAAAGTTAAATAGCTTAAAGGCCTCCCGAAGAGATGCCAACACAGGAATAGTAAGCAGAACAAGCTAAATCAAATTATATTATTCTGAAAAAAATCTATAGAGATTATTATATCTCTATATTATTATACATAATATATATTATGTATTATATATTATATATAGCTAAATCAAATTATATTATTCTGAAAAAAATCTATAGAAATTATTATATCTGAGATTATATAATAATCTCAGATTATTAGTCTGAGTTGCAGTCTCCCAAAAAAACCTCTTCATAAACATTTATTGTGGTGATTGTGATGTGGTTGAATAAGTTGCTTCTTATTAACTTTACTAAAATTTCACATATTATACATACGCAACTCTAAGAAAGAACAAAACTATGCCATTTTTAGGAACTTGATAGAACTAGAGGATATTATGTTAAGTGAAGCCAGCCAAAAATTAAAAGGAATAGATGCAGATTGTAGAGCATTAATTATGTAGGACATAATTAAGTACATAGTGGTAGTAAAAAAAGGCCAAAGACAACAGAACTGATAGAACTAATTCCCATAATTGAGTTGGGGTGTGTGTGTGTAAAAGTGTTGTGTGTGTGTGTGTGTGTGTGCAAGACAATGGTATTGGAGTCATCAAGGGAGAGAGGTAGATATGCTGGTGATGAGGATAATGTTGAAATTATGATTGTCAACTTGTATAGCACAACAGGTAGGTATTCTTATTTTATTAATAATATATTTTTATTTTAAACATAGTGACTTACATATCATTGACAATAATATTTTAGGTACATATTAACATAAAAACAGGGGAATTCCCATCACCGAACTGTCTTCCCTCCACCTGTCTTCCCATCTTGCCTCCCATAACCTCCTCCCTCACCCCCGGGGCTACTAGCATGAGTGGTCCTCTCTGTGCCCAGCTTACTACTTAGTGATTCCAGGTAGGTATTCTTATACTATAATTTTGATATAGTATGCCTGTCTCTATATGGTTACTTTTTATATGAAGATATGGGGCCATATCTGGTGGTGTCAAGGGATTATTTCCAGATATAAAAGTGAGGCTAACTGCATTCACAGCAAGAAAATTGTATTCTTTCCACATTATTTCTTGCCCAAAGTCTGTTTCTATTAAATTATTGTGATTAAGACAGACAGTACCATTATTTACTTTAAAAGGCTTTATTCCATTTCCATGTACTGCATTACACATATTAAGTAAAAAAGAAGGAAGCGACTCTTTATGGAATTTACCACACACTTTAAATAAATAGGTAATTTTAATAATACAATAATTAGGAGAGTCTATAACAGGAGACTAAATGGTCTTAATATTGCTTAATATTGCTAAGGCTTAACTAAAACTCTGCTATGCCTCTTCCTCATATAGATTTCTGACCTCTCTTTTATCAGAGAACTCAATTTATAAAGCTTGCTATTGTAAATTTCCTCTGCATTTTTGATTTATACAAAAATATTATATCAGCATTTTGTTATACAACCCAAGAAATTTATTTGTTAGAAATTTGAAAATTATGTCTTTTCAATGTACACATATAATAAGAGAGAACCTATCTCTAGTGTCTATGGGATGGCAGTGGATCCTAGTTAAGTAATGTAAATTTCAATCTTTGAGAAAAAAGTAAATAAAAAACAACAAAAACAAAAATGAAAAGAAAGAAAATGTAAAAGTGCTTCAGAGTAGGAATTAAGTAGTTTCCCAAAATCAGACTATCAATATTGATTAACTTACTAAGAAGCTATTTTGTGCAATGAATTCAGGATATCAGTAGCATCCTCCCCATGTCCAAACTTGAGGAAGAAGCGTAAAACAATCCTCTTGAAAATAAGGGAATAGAAATAAGTAGATAGAAATAAATATGTACAGAGGTCCAAAATATACCATAGTTGGTAGGGGTTTTTTTTTGCCTTGCACACGGTCAACACCAGGTTTGATCTCCAGCATCTTATTTGGTCCCTTGAGCCTGCCAGGAGTAACTCGTAAGTTAACTCTTGAGCACCACTAGTGA